>NW_024085337.1:0-1275 GCF_003009895.1 Hyaena hyaena | reverse complement strand
TCTGAAACAGGCTCCAGGCTCTGAGCTGGCAGTCAGCACAGAGCCCGACGCGGGGCTCGAACCCATGAACCGTGAGATCATGACCTAAGCGAAAGTCGGACGCTTAACCGACTAAGCCACCGAGGCGCCCCCTCCAGCTTATTTCTTAACTGCCTCTCCCTTCTCTACTTGCATCATCAATGAATTTGGAACGCGACCTTCTATGACCGTATTTCCATTTTGACAAAAGCGATCAGTGACGCTCCAATGATTACTTGCTGCTCATTTACAGAGAAGGAGTATTTCAAACCAAAGAGCTTGTGTTTCCTCTGTGTTAATTCATTGTACTGGTTTTCTATTACTACACAACTGACCATCCTGAAGCTTAGAGGCTTAAAGCTATGACTTATTATTACCTGTCACGGTTCTGTTAGTTGACTGGTTTCACCAGGGTCATTAGCACTTCTAGTCTTCCATGTGATCATGGTCTGGACTTCATGGTCAGTGGCTGGGGCCAAAGTTGCCTGAAAATCTGGCTGTACTTTAACGTCTAGCATGGCTTCCATACCCACATTTCTGGCGCGTTGGCTGGAGGAGTTGGAAGAAGTAGGAAATAGATGCCTCTGTCCATATTACCTCCCTACATTGCTAGCTTAGGTCCTCACAACATGGCAGTTTCAGAGTGATAGGTGGCTTCTCACCAAAGTGTACTTATCTTCCAAAAGAACGAGGTATAACCTGTCAGTCTCCTTATGACCAAGCCTGAGAAGGCATGCAGTGTAGCACTACTTTAGTCATATTCTACAAGTTACACACGGAGGGATCACAACAGGGTAAACTAGGAGACGTGGTTCCTTGGTGGATCATATTTGGATAAATGGATGATCCACACTTACCAAACATGCTGCCTGACTTATCAAATATATGACAATACAGGATATACAACCTAGAGAATATGATAAAGCAGGTTGTAAGACAGTGAAAATATCTCTGAGCTTGCCAGGAGACTTATAAAAATATTTATTGTGTCTAAATAGCTTCCACTTGGTATGAGTCTACAGATTACCCAGCCCTATTGATGTTGGAATAAATCAATGTAGAACACTCACTCCACAGTGCTCAAATAAATTACAGAGGAGTCCAAGTTCCTTAAAAAATAGTCATACCAGGGCGCCTGGGTGGCTTAGTCGGTTAAGCGTCCGACTTTCGCTTAGGTCATGATCTCGTGGTTCGTGGGTTCGAGCCCCGCGTCGGGCTCTGTGCTGACTGCCAGCTCAGAGCCTGGAGCCTGTTTCA
>NW_024085336.1:0-1276 GCF_003009895.1 Hyaena hyaena | reverse complement strand
TCCATGAAATTTGTAGCAATCTAGTAAAAACTCGACGCAGAGCTGTGGGCTGGTGGAAACGCCTCTTTACGCTAAAGGAAGAAAAGCCTAAAATGGTACTTTTTTTTCTGACTTAAGTAGAGTGAAATTTTAAGACTGAGTCCATTTTTACTCACTGTAGCCTAATGATGGCCTTTGTGTTTTAATAGTTGTAGTTTGATATTTTTTATTCATTGGTTTGACTCCTCCAAGTACATTTGTAAATGTTTATCTGTATGAATTAGATTGAATTTTTGGAAGTTAAAATTATATTTTGCATTTAATTTTGTATTCTAGTAGAGGAAAATTTTTCTGTTATACTTACTGAAGTAAAAGACAAATAAGCGTTTATTCTCATCTCAGCTTCATATGAGGTTACTATGAATTATTAATTGTAAAAGTATAAGTGATTTTAAACTAATTGATATATAGAATTACAGTAATTCTAGGAGGGAATGTGTGTAAATTCTATAAAGTAGATCTAGTGAAATTTTCTATGGGTTTTATAATATATAAAACATAATGCATAAGCTATATATAAAATACATGGATAAGTCTTTTAAGAAAAGTTGTAATAAATACTGGATGATTTTCTAAACTTGGAAACAGCGTCCTACAGTAAAGCTTCTGAGTGTGTTTCTAGGGGTTGATCACTTCTTGTTGTTTTCTTCGTTAGTACTTCATGACCATGATCGTTTCCCTTGCTGCGGTTGCTTGGGTGGGACAGCAAGTCCACAACCTGCTGCTCACCTACCTGATAGGTAAGTCTGTGAGGAGGGACTGTAGGCATATTCTGGCCGCAGAAGTCTGCGTGAACTTTGCAAACTAGTATCTCTGTGCTGTGCTTGTCAAGTTGAAGGTACAGACGGAGGAGCTGCCAGTCTAGAAAGAGAACTAAAACCCACGGCCTTACTTTCTGGGAGTTTGTGGTCTTTGAGTAAGTTAAGACAGAACACAGTAACCAAGGTAGAAAGTGGTGTCGAAGAGGTAAAAATAAGCAGTGTGTGTTATCTGAGGTTGGGGGGTGTGACAGCAGAAGTTTCAGGAGATAAATACCAATGAAAGTAATGGAGTGTCTAAGAGTTCGGGAAGCTAACTTCTGTAAAATGTAATCATCTGTAGGAAGTTAATTAATGCCTCCTTAATTTTGTTTGTTTATTTTTAAGTGACTTTCTTACTGTTGCTTCCTGGATTAAACCAGCACGGAATTATTTTGAAGTACATTGGAATGGCCAAAAGGGAGATAAATAAGCTTCTC
>NW_024085335.1:0-1276 GCF_003009895.1 Hyaena hyaena | reverse complement strand
CCCCCCTTCACTTCAGCTTTTATTTTGTAGAAGTCCCTCTAGCTGGTTGAATATTCTGAAGCTCACAGCTGTGTAAATAATTTATTTGCTCATTTTACCTTTTTCCTAATTTTTTAATTCTAAAGTTAGTAAACATACAATGTAGTCTGGTCTTCAGGAATAGAACCCAGTGATTCATCTCTTACATATGACACCCAGTGCTCATCCTGAAAAGTGCCCTCATTAATGCTTGTCATTCATTTAACCTATGCCCACCACATCCCTATCAACTCTTTTTTTTTTTTTTTCTGTATTTAAGGGTTTCTTATGGTTAATCTCCCTCTCTGTTTTTATCTTATTTTTCTTTCTCTTCTTCTAGGCTCATTTGTTAAATTTCTCAAATTCCACATATGAGGAATTTCAAAGAGGAAATAAGAAAATAAATATAGACAAATGAAATTAAAAATATAACGACACAAAAGCCTTGGGATACAGCAAGAGGAATTCTTAGAGGAAAATGTATAGATATAGATTCCTGCATCATGAACCAAGAAATGTGTAACCAACTATCTAGAGTTCTACCTAAAATAATTTTAAGAAAGAAGAGGAAATAAAGCCCGAAGTTAGAAGAAAGAGAACAATGAAGGTCAGAGTTGAAATTAATAAAATGAAGAAAAAAATATAAAAGATCAATGAAATAAAGAGCTGGTCTTTGAAGAAAAAAAAACCCAAATCAATAAATAAAAGGAAAGGAAAAGAAAGAAAGAAGAAAGAAGGAAAGAAAGAAAGAAAGAAAGAAAGAAAGAAAGAAAGAAAGAAAAGAAAGAAAGAGAGAAAGAAAGAAAGAGAGAAAGAAAGAGAGAGAGAAAGAAGACAGAGAGAGAGAGAGATAACCCAATAAAAGATATCAGAAATGAAAGTGGAGAAGTAAAAACCAACACCAAAGAAATAGAAAGTATTATAATTAGGCCACTATGAAACAGTAGACACCAACAGACCGGACAATCTGGAAGAAATGGATAAATTTCTAGAAAGATACAGTGTTCCCAAATTGAATCAGAAAGAAACAATAAATCTGAACAGTGTAAATCTGAGTATTTTGAATTGACCAAAAAACTTTTGACATACAAAACAAGGACCAAGGTACCTGGCTGGCTCAGTTGTTGGTTATGCATCTGTCTCTTGGTTTTGACTTAGATCATGATCTCACAGTGGGTTCTGTGCTGATGGCACAGAGCCTATTTTTGACTCTCTTTCTCTCTCTGCCCCTCCCTCTCTCTCTCTCTCTCAAAATGAA
>NW_024085334.1:0-1276 GCF_003009895.1 Hyaena hyaena | reverse complement strand
CTTAGGTCATGATCTCGCGGTTCGTGGGTTCGAGCCCCGCGTCGGGCTCTGTGCTGACTGCCAGCTCGGAGCCTGGAGCCTGTTTCAGTCTGTGACTCCCTCTCTTTCTGACCCTCCCTTGCTCACGCTGTCTCTCTCTCTCTCTCCTAGAAAAAAATAAAACGTTAAAAAAATTTTAAAAAAAAGAAAAAAAGAAAGTTTGTACCATTTAACCTGCATTTCCCCATTGTCCCCTCATCCCGTTACCAAAGTCTTATGACAATTAAATTGTCAAGCCTTATTCCAAATTTTGTAATCTGTACCATCCACAGTCCCTACATCCAAAAGGAAGTAAGTCTTTACTTCCCCGAGAAGAGAGGCTGCCAATAAGGTATTGCAAAGCTTTGCCTTCATTTTATCCAATATGTAATGTTTTTAAGACATAAATATGTGGCATGCTAATAAAAGACAAAAACCACATCATCATCCTAGTGAACACAAGAAAAGCATTTGGAAAAAATCCGATATCCATTCATGATAAAAACCCTCAACACTGTTACAAGGGAACTTTCTTAACCTGATAAAGGGCATTAGGAAGAGCTTACAGCTAACATCAAAATGAAAAAAGTCAACGCTTTTCCTCCTAAAATCAAAACAAGACAGGGATGTACGCTCTCAAAACTTTTATTCAACACTGTACTGGAAGTTACAGCCATTAGAAGTTAAGATAGAGCAGGCTTATAATTAAGATATAGCTTTGTAGATGGACGATAGAATTTGATGAATCTGATCCAAAATTACTGCCACGGGCTGATTAATGGAGTAAACATGATATGTAAATTAAAACCAAAATTGATGTGTTTGGGTTGAAAAGCCAACAGGAAGGTACAAAATTCTGCAAGAGCATTACATACACCTACTGTGTGCCACGCACCAGGATTCTTCCTAGGCGATTTAATTCCAGATCAAAACATGTCTAGGCTAAAGTGTCCATCAACGAATGAATGGATCAAGAAGATATGGTTTATCTATACCATGGAATACTACATGGCAACGAGAAACAATGAAATCTGGCCATGTGTAGCAACATGGATGGACCTTGAGGGTGTTATGCTGAGCGAAATAAGTCAGGCAGAGAAGGACAAATATCATATGTCTGCACGTATAGGAGGATTAGGAGGAACTTAACTGAGGAACAAGGGGGAGAAGAAGGGCGGAAATGGTGGGGGAAAGGGAGAGAGGCAAACCATGAGAGACTCTTGAATGCTGACAAAAACTGAGGACTGATGGATGTGGG
>NW_024085333.1:0-1276 GCF_003009895.1 Hyaena hyaena | reverse complement strand
CTCTCTCTCTCTCTCTCTCTCTCTCTCTCTCTCACACACACACACACCTCACACCACCACTCCCTCCACAGCCACCACCAGCAGCAACCCCTAAGCCACACTGTATCCTTTCTCCTCTTGGAGGAATCTAAGTGGTATATTTTAAAACAAGGGGGTCATATATTTATCAAAAATTCTATATATGCATCCAAATTTAAGCATTTTTATATTATATTTACTGTCACTAAAAGATACATTTCTTTTTGTCTTGGGCCAAAGACTTAACCATTACCACCCTGACAGTACAGAGACACACAGCGCACACACGCACACACACACACAATCTCAGAAACTGAAGGTCAGCTATGGATGGCAGGTTCGGCGTGTGGTGGGGTACTTTGAATACATTTTGCTGTTGAATAAGTCATTTAAAATTTCTTTTAATGTTTATTTATTTTTGAAAGGGAGAGAGACAGAGAACGAGAAGGGAAGGGGCAGAGAGAAAGACACAGAATCTGAGGCAGCACAGAGCCTGATGTGGGGCTTGAACCTGCAAACTGTGAGATAATGACCTGAGCCAAAGTCAGGAGCTCAACTGATTGAGCCACTCAAGTGCCCCGAGTAAGTCATTTTTGAAACTAGATTAGTTTGTCTTTCTTTGTTCAAATTTGTAAACTATGTATTTGCAACATGCATGTTTCTCCCCATGTTTCTTCTTAATGTTTCCTTTTTTTTTTTTTACCATGTGACACTTTCATTGTCAACAATCAACATCTTTGACACAATGAAAGAAGTACAGATGTTTCTGATGTAATAACAGCAACATGTATATATGCAGCCCTTTGACAAAATGGCATGTGTATTCCTGAAAACCTTCAAAGTCTACAAAATTATGAGAAAAAATACAGATATGGGAAAGATGGTTAGAGTAACATTACTCAAAACATATTCAATAGTATAATAATATTAATAAACTCAATAAAATATGAGCTTATTTAACTTTAAATCCCCATCAGCATTATACCATGATCAGAGTCCGAGAGTTTCACATTCTTAATCACAGAGGTTAATTTTTACTCTTTCCTGATAAAGACTCTTGATGGTACTCACTTGCTTTACTGGCAGATGATCTTTCAGTTTCTATTCTTTTTTTTTTCAAAAATTTTTAATGTTTTTATTTCTTTTTTTTTTTAAATGTTTTATTTTATTTCTAGGAGAGAGAGAGAGAGACAGCGTGAGCAGGGGAGGGTCAGAGAGAGAGGGAGTCACAGACTGAAACAGGCTCCAGGCTCTGAGC
>NW_024085332.1:0-1277 GCF_003009895.1 Hyaena hyaena | reverse complement strand
TTTTTTATCCATTCTGCTACCCTATGTCTTTTGATTAGAGCATTCAGCCTATTTACATTCAGTGTTATTATTGAAATATATGGGTTTAGAGTCATTGTGTCATTTGTGGGATTCATGTTTGTGGTGGTGTCTCTAACACTTTGCGTTCCTTGCAACATTTCCCTCAGAAGGTCCCCCTCAGGGTTTCTTGTAAGGCTGGTTTAGTGCTGACAAATTCTTTCAATTTTTGTGTATTTGGAAAGACTTATCTCTCCTTCTATTGTGAATGACAGCCTGGCTGGATTCTTGGCTGCATATTGTTTCTGTTTATCACATTGAAGATTTCCAGCCATTCCTTTCTGGCCTGCCAAGGTTCAGTAGAAATCGGAATCAATGCTCTTAGGTCATGATCCTAGGGACCTGTGATCCACTACTCCTTCGGGTTAGTGCTGAGCATTAAGCCTACTTATGATCCTCTCTCTCTCTGTTTCTCTCTGCCCAACCCCACTTGTACTCTCTCTCTCCCAAGGATATAAACATCTAAAAATATATATATATAATGAGATCTGGGTAACTGTCCTCACTCCATGGTTTACTCTATGGATCATGTGCTTAGGTTTGAGTCAGAGGTTAAGCTCAAATTGAGCCAATCCAAGCTCTTACTCAGGGTAGTCATTAACTTTTGTTGGATCCTTTCTGTTTCTACTACAGGACACTATGCCCATGGGGTGTTTTGTCTGAAGTCAAAGATAAGGTAGAAAGAAAAGGTTAAGTAAAATGTGGAACTAAGGTCTGTGGGTAGAAGCAGGTAAGCAGTGAAGGTCAGGTCTTGAAGTCTAGCTGGTGACATTAACACCCTCTTTCATATTAGGTACCATTATTAACACTGCCTGCATCTGCTTGTTAACTGGTATTTGATGCAGGGACTGCTGACCTTCAGGTATGTGGCCATAGGATTCTCTCAGGAGGAGTGGGGATGCCTGAAGCACAGTCAGTGGGAACTGTACAGGGACGTGATGTTAGAGATCTATGGGCAATTCCTCTTCTTGGCTGAGGACAACTCCTTCCAGACTTCCCAAACCACACTCAGGATTTTGTTCCTTCCTTTGAAGACTGTCTCTTTGACAATTCTTCTTTGCATGACTGGAATTCAGATCCCTGCAGTGAGGAAAACAAGTAGGCATTTGTAGATGTAGAGAAATACCTTGATGTTTCCTTTTCAGCTTTAGTTTCCCCTTCTTTAGGGTAACATCATCATTTCTGTAGATGAATGGCAATTCTAAACATTGAGTGGCATT
>NW_024085331.1:0-1277 GCF_003009895.1 Hyaena hyaena | reverse complement strand
CGGGCTCTGTGCTGACTGCCAGCTCAGAGCCTGGAGCCTGTTTCAGTCTGTGACTCCCTCTCTCTCTGACCCTCCCCTGCTCACGCTGTCTCTCTCTCTCCTAGAAATAAATAAAACATTTAAAATATATATATAAAAAATTAAAAAAAGAAAAAGATAAGAGAACTTTTCCACCCTCATTTGATCTTGAATACCTTTGTGAAATCATACCGATATTTAGTAGTACCACTGTTGGGAAATTCTTCTCAAATCAATGTAATCTCTGAATTATGTTTTAATTAAACCATTGTCTCTATCCTGGCCGTAAGAATGCTAGAAAACAGTCAGCAGTCATCACCTTTGTGGAAATAATCTTAACAATCGTACCCAGAAGTCAGGTGTCCCCAGATGGAGTCTCTGTTTTTGCTCTTTATTATGCTTGACCATCCCAGACTCAACACTAGTAGTATCTCTAAAGAGAATTGACTCATACTAAAAGCATTGATGAGCCATGAAGATTTTGTTGAAGACTTTTACATGGGCAGTTGCTGTACTGCCCTTAACCAATATGGGCCCTAATCACACACCACAAAGCAAACTCATAGAAATTCTCATTAGACATGTTATCCTAAGCCCCTTCTTCCCCTGCCATCTCCCCTGGGAGTTCTCCTTGGCCACTGCCTTGTAGGGTGTTCCATTTCTCTGTGCTCCCCCCCTCCAACCACAACACCTCCCCCATTTTATTGGACTTTTCTTTCTGAAGTGTAAACCACAACCTACCACAGACATTAAATAGTAAGCCCTCAAAGAGTGGAAGACTTTATCCTATTTTTCTCTCACAATTTTATTCACTATTGAAGTTTTTAGGTTTCGCCTGGCTTAGCTAAATTAAGCACACATGACATCTTTCCAACTTTGCAACCATAGGTACTGTTTTTAAAATACTGATTCCTCTAGTATGTAGTGCACCTATCTGGGCTTCTCGAGGAGGCAGATCCCAATAGAGTAAGTTGAGGCCAATGTGCAGAGGACCACAACAACTCAAAGGATGAGAGCCAGAAGAGATTGGGGATGCTCATTAGTTGATGATCAAAGCCAGAGATGGGGCTGAATAAGAGAGATAAGGAGGACACAAATGAATGTGCAGGACTCCAGGTCCCAGACATGTCACCCCTTTGTCCTGTGCCTTATTAGCTTTACTGTAGAGAAGATACAAACATGAAAGAACTAAAATACCATCCAGGGCTGCCTGGGTGGCTTAGTTGGTTAAGCGTCCGACTTTCGCTTAGGTCATGATC
>NW_024085330.1:0-1277 GCF_003009895.1 Hyaena hyaena | reverse complement strand
TTAAGTTTATCATAAAGTAATAAAAAAAGAGAAGATGAATATCCCTAATTCATCACATTAGAAATTATTTAAGTATATGTCACAGAACCATGAGTATAGTAAGCATGTCTAAAATAATACTCAGTTATGCTAAGAGTTTAGAGAAACAGATACTTATATATACTCCTTGTGGGGAGAAACCCACTAATCCCATTTCTCTGGGTCAATCCCAAAGACATTATACAGATAAGGGGTGCCTAGGTGGCTCAGTGGGTTTATCGTCTGACTCTTGGTTTCAGCTCAGTTCATGATCTTGCAGTTCATGGGTTCTAGCCCCACATCGAGGGATTCTCTCCCTCTCTCTCTGCCCCTCCCCTGCTTGTCTCTTTCTATGTTCCTGGGATTGCTTCCAACATACACAGAATTAGTGCATATAAAATTATGGAAGCCATGGTAGGGTCAGGTCAGCACCAGGCATCTCCACCTCCCTGACCAGAGTTCTGGTCCTAGGACATGAAGTGCTGATCAAGTTTATAACAGCTCATAATAGGTGTTGGAGAGCTTCCTTTGTCTATTCTCTAGAATATTTTGTATAACATTGAAATTGCCAATTATTTGACTATGTGATAAATTCTAACTGTAAAACTATCCATGCCTGGTGGTTGGGAGGTGGGTAGACATCAGCTACTGATCCAATTACGTTAATATTTCATATACCATTGGAGACTTGGGGGGCTCAGTTGGTTGAGCGTCCTGCTCTTGGTCTCAACTCAGGCCACGATCTCATGGTTCACAGGATCGAGCCCCACATCAGGCTCTGTACTGACAGCGTGGAGCCTGCTTGGGATTCTCTCCCTCTCTCTCTGCTCTTACCCCACACTTGCACTCTCTGTCTCAAAATAAATAAATAAACTTTAAAAATTTTTTAAAGAAATTATGCAGATAAGATCTATGTGCAAACATATGAAGTGTAGCATTATTTATAGCAGTGCAAACTTGTAGGTAACTTAATATACTATAGAGAACTATTAAAATAAATTCTCGACTTTTTAATTACATACTCAATATTTTCACACAGATGCAAAAAGGGAAAAGATAAATACCTTTAATCTGTAATGGACATTTATAAATCAACAATAAATCTATAAAAAGGGACCAAACATGGACAGGCAATTCACATGAAAATCATCAGTCAACTTTTTTTTTTAAGTTTATCATAAAGTAATAAAAAAAGAGAAGATGAATATCCCTAATTCATCACATTAGAAATTATTTAAGTATATGTCACAGAACCATGA
>NW_024085329.1:0-1277 GCF_003009895.1 Hyaena hyaena | reverse complement strand
CGCTGTCTCTCTCTCTCTCTCAGAAATAAATAAAACATTAAAAATTTAAAAAAAAAAATAGCCAAATCATGGAAAGACTTTAAATGTCTATCAACTGACAAATGGCTCAAGAAGACGTGGTTCATATATACAATGGAATACTACATGGCAATGAGAAAGAATGAAATCTGGCTATTTGTAGCAATGTAGATAGAACTGGAGGGTATTATCCTAAGTGAAATAAGTCAGGCAGAGAAAGGCAGATACTGTATGTTTTTACTCATATGTGGATCTTGACAAACTTAACAGAAGACCATGGGAGAAGGGGATAAAAGTTATAGAGAGGGAGGGAGGCAAACCACAAGAAACTTTCTTTTTTTTTTTTAATGATTTTATTTATTTCTAGGAGAGAGAGAGAGAGACAGCGTGAGCAGGGGAGGGTCAGAGAGAGAGGGAGTCACAGAACGAAACAGGCTCCAGGCTCTGAGCTGACAGTCAGCACAGAGCCCGACGCGGGGCTCGAACCCACGAACCGCGAGATCATGACCTAAGCGAAAGTCGGACGCTTAACCGACTAAGCCACCCAGGCGCCCCAAGAAACTTTCTTTTTAAGTAGTTTATTGTCAAGTTGATTTCCATATAACACCCAGTGCTCATCCCCACAAGTGCTCTCCTCCATAACCATCACCCTCCGTGCCCTCCCCCCACCACATCTGCCCTCAGTTTGTTCTCAGCATTCAAGAGTCACTCATGGTTTGCCTCCCTCTCTCTCCCCGACTATTTTTCTCCTTCTTCTTCCCAATGGTCCTTCGTTAAGTTCCTCCTAATCCTTCTATACGTGCAAACATAAGGTATTTGTCCTTCTTTGCCTGACATTTCGCTCAGCATAACACCCCCAAGTTCCTTCCATGTTGCTACACATGGCCAGATTTCATTCTTTCTCATTGCCATGTAGTATTACATTGTATACATAAACCACATCTTCTTGATCCATTCGTCCGTGGATGGACACTTAGGCTCTTTCCATGTTTTGGCTATTGTTGAAAGTGCTGCTATGAACATTGGGGTCCGTGTGCCCTTATGCATCTGCACTCCTGGATCCCTTGGGTAAATTCCTAGCAGTGCTATTGCTGGGTCACAGGGGAGTTCTATTGTTAATTTTTTGAGGAACGTCCACACTGTTTTCCAGAGGGGCTGCACCAGTTTATATTCCCACCAACAGTGTAGGAGGGTGCCCGTTTCTCCACCTCCTCGCCAGCATCTAGAGTCCTCTGATTTGTTCATTTTAGCCACTCTGA
>NW_024085328.1:0-1278 GCF_003009895.1 Hyaena hyaena | reverse complement strand
GTTTGTGGGTTCGAGCTCTGCGTCAGGCACTGTGCTGACAGGTAGCTCAGAGCCTGGAGCCTACTTCATTTTCGGTGTCTCCCAGTGTCTCTGACCCTCCTCTGCTCACACTGTCTCTCTCTCTCTCCCAGAAATAAATTTAAAAAAGCATTAAAAAATAAAAAAAAAATAAAAAATGACTGTTAAAGAGGTAATGTGAATCTTGGGGAGAAAAAAATGGGACCACTTACTATAAGCCTCATAGATGAACTCATCCTCTATGTAACTACTCTGATTTTTTAGTATTAAGATTTTAGTTTTGTTAGGATTGAATCCAGTCAGAAATTGTGGTGTGTTTCCAAAGAACACAGGCTAAGGAAGGTTATAGGTACTGAGTACATGTCAGACCTACTTGCTTGAAGAAAGAGGAAACTTCTGTAGAAGCTAGAAAAAAGACCTCCGGCTTTTGTGAAAGGAGTTGTTTAAAGAAAATAGATTTCCAGGAAGCATTTTCATTGAAGATACTAGAATATACATTCTGAAGCTTTATGTGACTTTTGAGTACATGACTAATCTGCTGAGATTTTGAGATTTCTTTTTTTTTCTTTTTTTGTTGTTTATTTATTTTTGAGAGAGAGACAGTGTGAGCAGGGGAGGGGCAGAGAGAGAGGGGACAGGATCGGAAGTGGGCTCTGTGCTGACAGCAGCGAGCCCCATACAGGGCTTGAACTCTCTAACCATGAGATTGTGACCTGAGCTGAAGTGGGACACTTATTCGACTGAGTCACCCAGGTGCCTCGAGATTTTGGGATTTCTAAATTACTTTGGTAAATGTGTAGAAAATAAATTTTCAATAATAAAATCTCAAAATATCTTTGTGGCAGAGGACTTATAAAGTCCCTCTAATATGCCAAGTAATGGATAAGAGACATAAATAACACATTTTCCATTCTTTTGGGAGCAATTACCATGAACTACAAACCAGAATAATTATGGTTAAATGAAAATTTTGCATCTTTTTCCCAAAGAAGTGGTTTAAGAAGAAAGATGGAAAAGAAAGAAACAAAGCAAAAGAAAACAAAACTGTGCTGGTTTTCTAAAGGGAATTATTCTGTCTGATGGCTAATTGCCAAACAGTGGTATGAGTCTAGTGCATCTTTTTGTCAAATGGGGAAACTACACAGTGCCATTTGCTGTTAATCACAGCAGTGCATGAAAGGGCTTTCATTTTAAGAAATGCGAGAAACATTGAGGCGCCTGAGTGGCTCAGTCAGTTAGGTATCCAACTTCGGCTCGGGT
>NW_024085327.1:0-1278 GCF_003009895.1 Hyaena hyaena | reverse complement strand
CCCCCCCCCCCCCCCCCCCCCCCCCCCCCCCGTCATCGCTTCCCCTCGCCTGGTTCAGTTCCACGGGCAGTTGTAACCTCGCCCAGACCCTCCATACCCTGGTCTGCCTCTGGGTGTGTGGTTTTCTCTGGGGTGAACCACAGTCGCGGTTTAAGTGTCACCGATTTAGGACCATAAGCTGAACCAGGCCTTGCGGCGTCGGCTGCGGATCGCGTTGGCCTGGTCCTCTCCTTCTCCACTTTGACGTTTGTTTTTATAAAGTGTCTTCTCTCTTCGAACCTCTGTCACCTCCTCCCCCTTGGCTTGCATCAGGAGAGAACTTCCACAATCTGCCACCACGTCACCTGCCAGCACGCTCGCCCTCTCCTGTCATGGAGAACGAAAGGCCTCTCGCAGGAGCCACGCGTGCCGCAGGTCCCCCTCGTTAGCAGGAGTGTCGCGCAAGCCTTCCTCCCTCCGTTTCTGGCACCATCGTTTCCCTCTGTGCTGGGCCATCCGTGCTCGTCAGTAAACAGAGTCCTTGCTCCTATTTGGAGTCAAGGAAAAAAACCCTCGGAACCCTCTCTAGAGGTCACTTCCCCTCTAGCTGCGACTGCATTTTTCTTTTCTTTCCAGCAGAAATCTTAAAGCCAAACAGCACATGTTCACCGGCTGCAGTTTCCCCTGGTCTCTCTCTGTCCCCGCAGCTGGACGCCTCCACAGCTGCTCTTTCTGAGGTCACCGCCGAGTTCCATTTTGTTAAACCTGGGGGCCTTTTTCGTCTTGCTAAACTTACAATAAATAAAATGAATGAATCAAAGGTCAAAGTCAAGGTCATAGCTACCACGGTTTACTCCTGTGAAGGGACGTCCAGGGTCGTGTGGGACTGGTGAGAGGGATGCAGGGACGGGCCGTGGATTTCAGAGATACTTCAGAGGGGGCCAGCAGCCCCGCTCTCCTGGGGACACTCCAGGGATGGTCCGTAGATGTGCGAGTGTATTTATCAACCTACTTTCAACATTTTTTTTTTTAAACCACAAAAGTTTTTGCTCATAAACCACAGAAAATGAAAAGATCGCTGTAGCGATACCCTGTATTTCCCTTATCTAGATTTTCCAACTGTGAACGTTCTTTATTACCCACACCCCCTCCTCTTTCACCATGTGAAGGTAGGCTACAGAGACTGACACTCCTTTTTTTTAAAAAAATTTTCTTTTTAATGTTTTATTTATTTCTAGGAGAGAGAGAGAGACAGCGTGAGCAGGGGAGGGTCAGAGAGAAAGGGAGTCACAGACTGAA
>NW_024085326.1:0-1279 GCF_003009895.1 Hyaena hyaena | reverse complement strand
TAGTAAGCTGCTGCAGCAGGGCTCCGACAATACAATGAGGCAAACTGCCAGGGGCCTCACCGGCCTCTCTGGATGGCAATCACGGCAAGGAAGTGGTAATGTTTGCACAGCTTCTGCCATGAGAAATGAAAACTGGTATCTCCTTCTGCTACTACTGGCTCATGTTGGATATAAGCCTGCTGGTATTGACCAGGCCTCAAAATATTCCATATCAGACCCATATTCTGAATACAGATACCTCATAAGGAAAAGCATATTTCTGCCTTTACAAAAGAGATTTTAGATGAAAGCTCTATGGATGATTGTCAAAAGGCTCTTCCTATGGGCCTTGCAGATCCGAGACTTAGGGGGTTAAGAACACAAGAATTACAACTGAGCCTGGCCCTGAGACCAAGGGCCTATTTTGGGGCTAAGAGCAAAACATAGTTACCACATATATCTTTGCTAATTGGTGAAACATAGCAGTCCCTTCCTCAAGGCCTACTTTCCACAAACACCCTCTCTTACACTGGCAGCTGGGATGAGGATAGACAACAGTAGCTAAAACATAACCCAGGGGCAAAAGACTGACCCATTCAGGGTCCCCATGATAGTCTCCACAAACAAACCAATTCAGAAACATTCATCCTCTTGAGAGCCAGACAAAATACTCCTAATGTATCTATATACAATTTGACCTATATGTTATCCTATTTTTCACTAAGAACATTCTGTTATTTCCTTGGTCGGAATAATTCTAACTATTGTTATCACAAAAGGCCTCCCATTGTAAGAAATTCCTTTCTCTGACTTCATCTTGTTGCTGAACCTTTAAATAATGACACAAAAACCAACAGGACAGAGGTGCCTGCCTGGTGATCAGAAAGAATCTCGGGACTCTCTCATTCTCTCTCTCTCGCTGACACTGTCCATCCTTCAGGGACCCCTGGACCTGCCAGAGCTGGCTTGGCCTCCGGCAGCAAACAATAAGTTTATTTCTGTCTCATGGAGTAGTCCACGACAGGTAGAAAGCCTGTTCCGCTCCACACAGTCGATAGGAATTCCAAGGCTTCTTCTATTTGGGTTTCCCACCATCCCCTACAACATCATTTTTGTCTGTATGGTCAAAAACTGGGTTACAGGCCTATAGTTAGTAATATATATTGTATACTTGGAAGTTGCTGAGAATAGACCTTAAGCATTCTCACCACCTCCCACCCTGCCCCAAAGAAGGAAAGGAGGAAAGAAAGAAAGAAAGGAAGGAAGGAAGGAAGGAAGGAAGGAAGGAAGGAAGGAAGGA
>NW_024085324.1:0-1279 GCF_003009895.1 Hyaena hyaena | reverse complement strand
TTACTTAAACATCATAAAAGCCATCTATGAGAAGCCCTCAGCTAACATCATCCTCAACGGGGAAAAACTGAGAGCTTTCCCCCTGAGATCAGGAAAATGACACGGATGTCCACTCTCACCACTATTGTTTAACATAGTGCTGGAAGTCCTAGCATCAGCCATTAGTCAACAAAAGGAAATCAAAGGCATCAGAACTGGCAAAGAAGAAGTCAAACTTTCACTTTTCGCAGACGAAATGACACTGTACATAGAAAACCCGGCAGACTCCACCAGAAGCCTACTAGAACTGATCCGAATTCAGCAAAGTTGCATGGTACAAAATCAAAGTACAGAAATTGGTTGCATTTTTATGCACCAATAATGAAGCAACAGAAAGAGAAATCAAGAAACTGATCCCATTCATAATTGCACAAAAAGACATAAAATACCTAGGAATAAGCCTAACCAAAGATGTAAGATCTGTATGATGAAAACTATAGAAAGCTTATGAAGGAAATTGAAGAAGACCCAAAGAAATGGACAAACATTCCAAGCTCATGGGTCAGAAGAATAAGTATTGTTAAAATGTCACTACTAACCAAAGCAATCTACACATTCAATGCAATCCCAATTAAAATTACACCAGCATTCTTCTCCAAACTAGAACAAACTATCCTAAAATTTTTATGGAACCACAAAAGACCCCAAATAGCCAAAGTAATATTGAAGAAGAAAGCCAAAATGGGAGGCATCACCATCCCAGACTTTAGCCTCTACTACAAAGCTGTAGTCATCAAGACAGTATGGTATTGGCACAAAAACAGACACATAGACCAATGGGATAGAATGCAGAACTCAGAATTGGACTCACAAATGTATGGCCAACTAATCTTTGACAAAGAGGGAAAGAGTATCCAATGGAAAAAAGCCAGCCTCTTTAACAGATGGTGCTCGGAGGACTGGACAGGAATCTGCAGAAGAATGAAACTAGATCATTTTCTCACAGCACACACCAAAATAAACTCAAAATGGATAAAGGACCTGAATGTGAGACAGGAAACCATCAAAACCCTAGAGGAAAAAGCAGGAAACAACCTCCTTGACCTTAACTGCAACAATTTCTTACTTGACACATCCCCAAAGGGACGGGAATCAAGAGCAAAAATGAACTATTGGGAGCTCATCAAGATAAAAAAAAAAAACAAAAACAAAAACAAACAAACAAACAAAAAAAAAACACTTGTGCACAGCAAAGGAAACAATCAATAAAACTAATAGGTAACTGATGGAATGGGAAAAG
>NW_024085323.1:0-1280 GCF_003009895.1 Hyaena hyaena | reverse complement strand
GTGTGTGTGTGTGTGTGTGTGTGTGTGTGTGTGTGTATGATCTAAGATAGTAGTCCAGTTTCTTTCTTTTTCATGTAGCTGACCAGTTTTCCCAATACCTTTTGTCTCTCTCCCGTTGGATATTATTTCCTGTTTTGTTGAAGATTAATTCACCATATAATCGTGGGTTTAATATTCTATTCTGTTTCATTGATCTATGTTTCTACTTTGTGCCAGTATTACACTGTTTTGATAACTACAGGTTTGTCATATAAATTGAAGTATGGAATTGTGATGCCTTCAGATTTTTTTTTCTTTTTTAAAAATTTATTTGGAACTCCTGAAATGAACAAACCAGGAGACTATAGATGCTGGCGAGGATGTGGAGAAACGGGCACCTCCTACACTGTTGGTGGGAATGTAAACTGGTGCAGCCCCTCTGGAACATACTGTGAAGTTTACTCAAAAAATTAACAATAGAACTCTCCTATGACCCAGCAATAGCACTGGTAGGAATTTACCCAAGGGATACAGGAGTGCTGATGCATAGGGGCACATATACCCCAATGTTCATAGCAGCACTCTCAACAATAGCCAAATCACAGAAACAGCCTAAATATCCATCAACTGATGACTGGATCAAGAATATGTGGTTTATCTATACAATGCAATACTATACGGCAATGAGAAAGAATGAAATCTGGCCAATTGTAGCAACGTGGATGGAACTCGAGGGTGTTATGCTGAGCGAAATAAGTCAGGCAGAGAAGGACAGATACCTATGTTTTCACTTATAAGTGGAACAGGAGAAACTTAACAGAGGACCATGGGGGAGGAGAAGGGGAGAAGATACTTGGGGAGAGGGCGGGAGGCAAACCATGAGAGACTCTTGAATACTGAGAAAACTGAGGGCTGATGGGGGTTGGGGAGAGGGGAAGGGGGTGAAGGTCATGGAGGAGGGCACTTGTTGGGATGAGCACTGTGTGTTATATGGAAACCAATTTGACAATAAACTATGAAAGAAAAAATAAAAACTATAAATAAATAAATAAATAAATAAATAAAATTTAAAAATGACAAAAATAAAAAAATAAAATTGCTTTGGCTACCCATGGCCTTTTCTGGTTCCATACAAATATTAGGATTATTTCTACTTTCTGTGAACAATGATATTATTATTTTGATAAGAATTGTATTAAATCTGTCAATTTCTTTGGATAGTATAGACATTTTAACAATATTTGCTCTTCCAATCCATGAGCATGGAATGTCTTTCAATTTCTTTGTGTCATCTTTAATTT
>NW_024085322.1:0-1280 GCF_003009895.1 Hyaena hyaena | reverse complement strand
AGCCCGACGCGGGGCCCGAACCCACGAACCGCGAGATCATGACCTAAGCGAAAGTCGGACGCTTAACCGACTAAGCCACCCAGGCGCCCCAAGCCAGTTCCACCTCTTACTTAATATACATTTTAGCCGCACCTGCCCAAAGGCAAAAGCTACCCTCTGAAATATCTCCCAAGCAGAAAATTCTTCCTAACAAATGTCCTCCTAAATGCCTCTTTTACATCTGTGTTCCTCAGGCTGTAAATGAGTGGACTCAACATGGGAATTTATGTGGAATAGAATGCAAAAACCGTTTTTATTACACCCTCAGATGAACTTGAACAAGGAATATGCAAATGAAGAAAGTTTCCCATACTTGATGGCCACAGCAGACAAGTGTGAGGAGAGGTAGAGAAAGCTTTCCACCTCCCATCAGCAGACTGGTTATTCAGTATCGTTTTGAGGATAAAAATATAAGAGATCAGGATGATAAGGGTACAGAGCATTCCTCATAATTTGCTAGAATAAAAAAAAAACCAACTTATTTTTCTGGATATCAGCACATACCAGGGAGAACAGGGAGAATGTCTCAGAAAAAGTGGTTGACCACATTTGGACCACAGAAGCATAAGACAAAGTGAAGGTCTCATGGATAACGGCACTTAGACGTCCCATGACAGAGGGCCCTATCACCAGCTGCTCACAGGCCCTTCGGCACATGATGACTGTATGCAATAAGCGTTTGCAGGTGGCTGTGTGCTCGTCATGGGCCAGGGCAGCCCAGAGGAAACACTTAGTCTAGTCACTACAAACTGACAAAAACCACATCAGTACAGCACAGCTCACAGAGGAGATGCCTTCTCTCTCCTGAAAGGTATCGCACATCTATGGAACAACAGAAGAAGAGGAGCGCACATCCACAAAAGACAATGTTTTTTTTTGTTTTTTTTGTTTTTTTGCTTTTAGTATTTATGGTTTTTTAATTTTTTTTTATTTTTTTAAATAGTTTATTGTCAAATTAGTTTCCACATAACACTCAGTGCTCATCCCCAAAGTGCCCTCCTCCATACCCATCCCTTCCTCCCCCCCACATCCATCAGTCCTCAGTTTTTGTCAGCATTCAAGAGTCTCTCATGGTTTGCCTCTCTCCCTTTCCCCTACCATTTCCCCCCTTCTTCTCCCACTTGTTCCTCCATTAAGTTCCTCCTAATCCTCCTATACTTGCAAACATATGATATTTGTCCTTCTCTGCCTGACTTATTTCGCTCAGCATAACACCCTCAAGGTCCATCCATGTTGCTACA
>NW_024085321.1:0-1280 GCF_003009895.1 Hyaena hyaena | reverse complement strand
TATCTTGATAAATTTCCAATACTTTGTTTCTGATTTTGTTCCCCTTGCCTCTGAAGAAACAATTTGTAAGAAGTTGCAAAGGCCAGTTTCAAAGGGGTTACTGCCTGTGTTCTCCTCTAGGATTTTAATGATTTCCTCACTAACATTTATGCCTTTTACCCGCTTTTTTTTCTTAAATAGTTTATTGTCAAGTTGGCTTACATATAACACCCAGGGCTCATCCCAACAAGTGCCCTCCCCCATGTCACCCTCTGAATTTACTTTTGTGTATGGTGTAACAGAGTGGTCCAGTTTCCTTCTTTTCTCTCTTGCTTTCAAGTTATCCCAACATCATTTGTACAAGAGACTGTCCTTTTTGTTGTTGTTGTTGTATTGGATATTCTATGCTGCTTTGTCAAATATGAATTGACCATATAGTTGCGGGTCCATTTCTAGGATTTTTATTCTATTCCATTGATGTATGTCTATATGCATACAGACATGTCTTGATGTCTGTATCACTACAACTTGATCACTACAGCTTTGTAATATAATTTGATGTTTCCTGCTTTTCTTTTCATTTTCAAAGTTGTTTTTCCCATTCTGAGTCTTCTGTGGTTCCATAAATTTTTAGAAATGTTCTATCTATCTGAAAAATGCTGGTAGCATTTGCATTAATATGACGATTTGGGGGAATCATACACATTTTGACAATATTTGTTCTTCTAATTCATGAGCATGAAATATTTTCCATTTTGTGTTTGTCTACTTCAATTTCTTTCATTAATCTTTTATGGTTTTCAAAGTACAGATCTCCCTCTTTAGTTAGGTTTATCCCTAGGTATCTTTTGGTTTTTAGTACTAGTTTAAATGGGATTGATTCCTTGATTTCTCTCCTTGCTGCTTCATCGTCTGTGCATAGAAATGGAACACATTTCTCTATGTTGTTGATTTGCAATTCTGCAATGGTACTGAATTCATGTACCAGTTGTAGCAATTTTTCGTGAAGTCTGTTGGGTTTTCTACATACAGTATCACGTTGTCTGAAAAGAGTGACTATCTGACTTCCTCCTTGCCAATTTTGATGCCATATATGTCTATTGCATATCTGATATCTTAGTCTAGAATTTTCAGTCATATGTTAAATAACTGCTGAGACTCTATATCCCTGTCTTGCTCCTGTATCATGGAGGAAAAACTCTCAGTTTTTCTACATATGGGATGATATTAGCTATGTATCTTTATGGCCTTTATGATACTGAGGCATGTTCCCTCTATACTTTATTGAGGGTTTTTTTTTT
>NW_024085320.1:0-1280 GCF_003009895.1 Hyaena hyaena | reverse complement strand
CGAACCCACGAACCGCGAGATCATGACCTAAGCGAAAGTTGGACGCTCAACCAACTAAGCCACCCAGTCACCCCAGTGGTTCTTTTTTTTTAACCCTGCTTTCAATCATGTGGTTGGATTTCTGCTGACAATTCTGTGAGTGGTAATAGTCGGGTGGGCAACTGTAAATGTGTTCACATTTGTAAATGTGTTCCACTTCAAGGAAACCATTGAAGTCTGTTGTGACTATACCCATGAAGAGAAATGTGGAAGACACAGTAGAGACCCTTGAGGAGGGTGGGCAGACATCATGGCGATCTGAACCAATTAGTCATTTCCCATCCTCTCACAATGTTTTTGGTGACAGAAAGGAGGATATAAAGGGAGAGAAGAGGGAAGGAGTGGCAGAGGGGGCAGTTCTATGAAACGTAAGCTGTCACATCTTACAGCTTGGTTTGCGTTTGCACCACAGGACAATGACAGAGCAACGAGACTCTGTCTGTTGCCTGTCACTGGTGTTGCTTTCTCCCCCCGCCCCCCATCTCCACAGGATACTTCTGAGTATGGAGCCAAATGGAGCTCACATTTGAACAAATAAAATCATCTTTGTGACTCTTCTGTTTTACTTTGGGTCTGTATCCTAGGGGCTGCCTTTCACCTCCTCAAGTCCCAAATCAATGGCGGGAGTGGAGAGAGTGGTGGAGGAGATTGGGCCTGCCTGGTCACTGTGGTTTCTAGCCAAGCTTGTCACTGCGGTCTCAAAGTGCTGCTTTATTTCTTGCTTGCATTCTTTGGGAGTGTTTCATCAGCATCTATCTTGGGGAGGCTTGCTCTCTCTCTCAGAAGAGAGATTCTACAGAGACCTGGCTCCTGATACTGACAAGATGGATGGTCCCCTGGGTGTGGGGCTCAGAATTCAGAATTATGTAGTCATTTTTCACAGTCTCCATTTTGGCTAATTTTAGTTCTGTTGTGGATCAAGACAGGTAGATGTGTTGCACGAAAGAGGAATTAAAGTCACGGTCCTCGTGGTATGGATTATAATAAAGAGCAGAACGTTTGCAGCGTTTGGCATTTTTGCTTAATTTTTATCTGCAAAAGCATATTTGATTTTGTTTTCGGGGATAATTCCTATTCTAGATGCTTCCCAAATGGGTTTAAAATAGCCAGTCATTGGGGCGCCTGGGTGGCTTAGTCGGTTAAGCGTCCGACTTTCGCTTGGGTCATGATCTCGCGGTTCGTGGGTTCGAGCCCCGCGTCGGGCTCTGTGCTGACTGCCAGCTCAGAGCCTGGAGCCTGTT
>NW_024085319.1:0-1280 GCF_003009895.1 Hyaena hyaena | reverse complement strand
GCTCTGTGCTGACTGCCAGCTCAGAGCCTGGAGCCTGTTTCAGAGTCTGTGACTCCCTCTCTCTCTGACCCTCCCCTGCTCACGCTGTCTCTCTTTCTCTCTCCTAGAAATAAATAAAACATTAAAAAAATTTAAAAAACAACAACAAACATTTGAATATCCTATATAAGGCATGCTAAGTAACTTGAGCTTGGGAAGCACTGTTTTTTGATTTTAATTTAGGACAGACTACATTTAGCTTCAGATACTTGACAAATATACCTAGAGAACTAACATGCATATTTTGCTTTTTTGGCTCATAAAAGCAAAAAATAATGTGATCTATGATGTACAAATGAACACTGGACTGGAAATGGGGAAGGGTTAGGTTCTGAACCTGGCCCTGCCACTAAGTAACTGTGTTGTCATTGATTCTTTGCATAACTTTTTCTGGTCTTAGTAGATGGTTTATAGAGACCAGATTTAAATGACTATGTTCATTGTGGATTTTAGATAGCAGATTTTATCTGCCTTAAATAAATCATTGTCATGTGTTCCACTGTTAAACCATTGGCCATAAATAAGGAGATAAAGGGGGAATCAGTAGAAAATGAATGACTCGTTATGCCAAAACATATTCTGAAAATAAATTGTTGTTTTGTTTTGTTTTCTTACATCACAGGTATAATACTTCTCCACATCTGCTTCAGGAAGAAAGTGCCTGCCATTCCTATTGTTTCTACGCAGGTTCATGCCAGCCCAGAACGGAGAATCAGGTCAGTTTCAGGATCGTTATATCTGTTGAACAAGGAGCTAAGAGCAAGAATCATGATAGTCTTTCTTGCATCATTGTATTGTAGCAAACCCACTGAACTCTGCCTCAGAAGAGCTGGGGTTCAAGCCTTCTTTCCCACTGATGGCTGGGTATGCTTAGGCAAACCTGCTTTCCTGAGTGGCTTTTATTTTCTGCTCCCCCCCCCCCCCGCCAAAAGGATATATTAGAATAAATTATCTTCAGTTTCAATATGGCTTTAAAGCATTATTACTTTTTTTGTAGGTACCTACATAGAATAAAATCATGTTTTTAAAACGTCATTATCTTTTTTCCCCCTAGAAAAATCTAGTTGTAAGTACAGGCTTTGGAACTCTTTAACCTATTGTATTGTTAGTTTCTTGGAGTGATTAGTTTAAATGATGAGCTACATTGTGAGGGACTTGAATATTTTTGCTATCTGGTTGCCTTAGTTTTAGTATTTTACTTTGCTTTATTGTTACTGAAACTTTTTTTTTTTTTTTTTTTT
>NW_024085318.1:0-1280 GCF_003009895.1 Hyaena hyaena | reverse complement strand
ACACTTAACTGACTGAGCCACCCAGGTGCTCCTGTGGAAATATGTAATTAGGTTTCTGAATAAAGAGTTTTTTCTAATTATCTATTATTTATTTCTAACTTAATTGCATTGGAGTCAGAATTTGTGGTCTGAATAAATTCAGACTTAGCAAATTTTTGAATGCAACATTTTGGACCAGCACATTCATAATCACTGTTTAGTGCCAGTTTTAGACAAATAGGTATTTTCCATTTATGAGATTCATTATTTTATGTATGTTTTAGATTTAGCTTAGAATAACATTTAATTTTATAGTTTTACTGATTTTGCTCTATGTTTCACCTATAAATTATTGAAACAAGAATATTAATATATTTTAATGGTGTCTTATTCTATTTTTCTTGCAGTTGTCAGTTCTTACTCTAGATAATTGACACTGGTATGGAGGGCATCCATTTTTTAACATGTTATATCTTACTGGTGGATTAAAAATTGTATTATTATGTAGTAAGCTTTTAATTGATAGTATATCATTTTACTTAATTTTTTCTGATATTAATATAATCATTCTAGCTTCTTTTGCTAATATTTACTGATATATATATTTTTTTCTCTTCTTGACTTTCCAGCATTTCAGAACACTTTGGATAGAAAGCCTATATATACTCTATCATTTTAATAAACTGTACTTGGAAACTAGATATTTAGTCCATTCATATTTATATTGGTAATTATATTTATTATATTTACATTATATTTGAACTTTTCTCATGAGATTATGAGCTCTCAATCTGTTATGCTTTTGTATTTTTCCCTCTTCTTTTTTCTTGTCTCTCTTTAAGTTAATTGAATTTTGTACTTTTTTCTGTCTTCCTTATTGATTTTCTTCTTTATTTTGTTTAGTATTCTACAACTAGGTATAGTCCTTTAATGTTTCTAGCTACTTTAACTTGAACATTTAACTGGCTTTTAAGTGAACCAATGTGGTTTGATTTCTCCTGGTTAAAACAGTGACCATGGAATGCATTAATTCTGAGCACCTCTACTCCCATTTATGTGTTACAAATGTCCATTATTATATTTTTACTTAGTCTCATTCCACAAATTAGATATTACCATTGTTTTTTATTAAGGTTTATTTATTTATTTTTGAGAGAGACAGAGAGCAAGCAGGAGAGGGGCAGAGAGAGAGAGACACAGAGTTAGCGAGAGAGAGAGAGAATCCCAGGCAGGTTCTACACTGTCAGTGCAGAGCCTCACCCAGGGATTGAACTCATGAACCTGAAATCATGACCTGAGCT
>NW_024085317.1:0-1280 GCF_003009895.1 Hyaena hyaena | reverse complement strand
GGGAGGGAAGGGAGGGAGGAAGGAAGGAAGGAAGGAGGCTGATAGTGGAAAATTTTATGTGTGGCACGCAGGTAGGGCAGGTGTCGTTTCAGTATCCTTACTTGGAGAAATTTAACACCTGCAACCCCGAGTGGATCCCCTCAATTCTTTGTGCACATTCTGGTGGTAGCCCACAGCTTCTCCAGAACACGATGGTCAGTGGGGGGCAGGTACAGTCACTGGAGAAGATTCGAAGAAGAAATAGTGAGGATTTTAATTTTACCCCTAGAATCTCAGTGGCAGCCATACAGGAGAAGGGATGAGCACTACTGACCGGGGAAAACATGTTTCTTCACTGCCATTATCTCTGTGCCTGCTCCCTCCTACCACCAAACCTTATTCATTTATTCATGCATCTGTCTACCCATCAAATAGTTATTGAGTGACTTTGGGTGCTAGGCACTGTTCTAGGCATTGGGGATCCAGCAGTGAACAAGATGATCCTCTTGAGCCCATTCCTGGGCCTTGAGGAAGTCAAAGAGAGATGGGGCAGGGGGCGGGGGGGGGGGAACCTTAGTCAGACACTGGTAAGTATCATGAGAGAGAATGAAGCAGGAGCAAGGGAAAAAGAGCCAGGTCAGTGGGAGAAGGTGCAATTTATTTATCTATTTATTTATTTTTAATATTTTTATTTATTTCTAGGAGAGAGAGCGAGAGAGAGACAGCGTGAGCAGGGGAGGGTCAGAGAGAGAGGGTGTCACAAACTGAAACAGGCTCCAGGTTCTGAGCTGGCAGTCAGCACAGAGCCCGACGCGGGGCTCGAACCCACAAACCGCGAGATCGTGACCTAAGCGAAAGTCGGACGCTTAACCGACTAAGCCACCCAGGCGCCCCGAGAAGGTGCAATTTAAAATAGGATAGTTGAGGGGCGCCTGGGTGGCTCAGTCGGTTGAGTGTCCGACTTCGGCTCAGGTCATGATCTCACAGCTTGTGGGTTTGAGCCCTGCGTCGGGCTCTGTGCTGACAGCTCAGAGCTTCCGATTCTGTGTCTCCTTCTCTCTCTGACCCTCCCCTGCTCACGCTGTCTCTATCTCTCTCTCAGAAATAAATAAAACATTAAAAAGTAAAAAAAATAAATAAAATAAAATAAAATAAAATAAAATAAAATAAAATAAAATAGGATAGTTGGGGAGCACCTGGGTGGCTCAGTCAGTTAAGCGTACGACTTCGGCTCAGGTAATGATCTCATGGTCCATGGGTTCGAGCCCTGCGTTTCAGGTTCTTTATCTCCCTCTCTCTCT
>NW_024085316.1:0-1281 GCF_003009895.1 Hyaena hyaena | reverse complement strand
TCTCAAGCAGGCTTCTGTTTCTTTGCCCTTGCAGCTACCTCTTTGCCAAATGGCCTTGAGCCTCTGCCCAGGTAGCAGGCAGAGGAGCCCTCAAGTCCCACAGCCCCTTGGCTAGTCCCATTCTCAGTCACACTGCACTAAAAATGTCTGCATTTCCCACTAACCTGGAAAGAAAAGGAAATCACAGAAGAGGAAGAAGGAGTAGGGGTACCGAGTCCACCTCAGGTAGACACCACAGCAGCCCTGGACCTGGAGGGGCATCTGCCCTGGTGGCTGTCTCTGGACCCTGAGTGTCACCCATCCTGGAGTCCTCAGTCTGGTGCTGCTGCTGCTGCTCTCATGCCAGCCTGCCCCAGGACTGAAATGCCTTTCCCCACCTCCCCCAGCACAGTTGGGACCAGCTGGCTTCTTCCAGACATCTGGGTGAACACCAACAGGCAGGCAAGGTGGCTGGGCCTGTGAACACAAACAGCCTGGACATCTGTCCTATGGGCCCACCCCAGCCCCAGCATCCCTGGCCTGGGATCTTTGTACCAAGGGCCTGTGTAAAAAGAGACAACAAGTTGAGTGAGTGGGTGGCTGGGGAATGGGGGAATGCTGGATGCCAGGCAGGGATCTCCAAGGCAAATTGGGAGGGAAGAACAAAACATCCTTAGCTTTGCACACAGAGGAGCTGCAGCCCAAGGACACAGGTGTTGGGACTTGTCTGAATGTGTGTGCGCTGGGCGCTGGCCACAGTGAGCAAGCATGAATGGGCACACCACAGACAGAAAAGCAAGAGGCGGGACTTCTTCCCCAGAGATGAGTTTTGACAATCTGTACCCAGAGGACTGAGAGGGAGCCTGGCTGTGTTTCCCTATGTGTACCAAGTTTCTGTGGGCCCCATCCCTGGCCAGTAGGGATCACATGCAGTTCTGTCTTTTGGAACCTGAGTCTGTAGCTCAACTCTGGGTTGACCCCTTAGGTGTGAGTCAGGAGTTGACTGAGGAAGCAGTGGGACAGGACAAGAAGACACAACCCCAAGAATGGCCCATATGGCCAAGCCCAGTGACAAAATGTGGATGTGGCAAGTGACATATACTGAAGGCATCAAGGCCTTTGCATGGGCCAGTTGCTGGGCCAACCTCAGGCCACGTTTGAGTAAAGGTCTGTCTGTGAGCATTTTCATGGGGCTCCAAAGCACAAACAGAAGACTAATTCAGAGAACATTTTCTAGAATTGCCACCCAGCTTGATTCTCCATGTTATGCACACCCCTTTTCTCAAGCAGGCTTCTGTTTCT
>NW_024085315.1:0-1281 GCF_003009895.1 Hyaena hyaena | reverse complement strand
AGAGCCTGGAGCCTGTTTCAGATCCTGTTTCTTCTTCTCTCTCTCTGCCCCTCCCCAGCTTGTGCTCTGTCTCTCTCTATCTCAAAAATAAAATAAAAACGTTAAAAAATTAAAAAAAAAAAAAAAACAGAAAAATGCCACAATATGAAGAAAGGAAAAAAAATAGTGAGAGGAAATCCAAATAGCTATCAAGGACTGAGTGTCATCAATAGGAGAAATGAGGAGAAAGGGAAGTGCCAGGTAGTCGTCATGTAGAGACACCTGGGATAATGTGCTTCCACCCTTTTAAAAGTTCTGAGCATCTCATTATGGGCATCTGCCCTACAAGTTTGCAAAGGGGCATTAACTGTCACTTCACAATTGGAAAGAGCTATACACAGTTCTGTCAGCCTTTGCCTGAAGGGTCCCTCTATCCTTCTGTGGCTACACCTCACCTCCTCTTCCATAGAGGTGAAAACACACTGAAAAGGCGGGATATACAAACATTTTGAGACTTTGGGACAATGGGATATAGACATATCTACATCTGGTTTATTGCGTACACAGAAAATGCTGCATATTAGGGTATAGTACAAAATTCAGCCCACACTAAGAGGGCATGCTCAGTGTGATTTATGGTAATTGCTTTCATTATATATAAAATATATAAGGCTCACTACAGGACTGAGCTCACTGAAGATGAAGTGCTGGCTTTCATTCCCTCTACTAGCAACATCGACAGACACTCAGGGACCAACGGAGGGGTGCAAAGCAGCAAGTGAAATAGAAAACATTTTAATGAATGATGATCAGGGAAGTAGGTATTCATATGTTGAAATTACTTTTGCATTCTGACTTCATATCACACATAAATGTCAACTTTAAGAGTATTTTAGTGATAAATATAAGCAATAAATATATAGCTTTAGAAAATAAAACATATAACTTCTTTATACTCTTAGGGAAATATTTCAAATAAGACACAAAATCTACTGACACTAAGACAAATGGATGATGATTTTGACTATATTAATATAAGAAATTTCTATTAATCTCAAAATACACAAAAAGGATCAAAAGAAGTCCCCAAATGAGAATGAGTATTTTAAATACATATGATGAAAAAATATATAAAAAGTAGGCAAACCCTAAAACACCTCAAGAGAGTTAATCCAGCTATCTATTACACGAATGAAAAAAAAAACCTATTGTCAATAAATAAAATGCATATTAAAACCACAGTTAGATATCTCCCTACAACCAGCATGTTTCCATATAATAAATATTTATAGGATACCAAGT
>NW_024085314.1:0-1281 GCF_003009895.1 Hyaena hyaena | reverse complement strand
AAATAAATAAACTTAGGGAAAAAAGTTAAATATGGCCATAAGGGTGGTCTCCTAATCCAGTAGGGTTGCTGTCCATGTAAGAAAAGGAAGAGAGATGATATTAGTAAGATGACAAAATAGGATGTCTCAGCCCTCATTCTCCCACAGAAATACATTTCACAATGAAAAACTACCAATAAACTAGTTATAGAAAGATTCTATCTCAACATAACAGAGGCCATATATAAAAAGCATACAACTAACATTATACTCAACAGTGAAAAACTGAAAGTTTTTTCTCTAAGATCAGGAACAAGACAAACATGGCTGCTCTCATCACTTTTATTCAGTAGTACTAGAAGTTCTAGTCAGAGCAATTAGGCAAGAAAAAGAAATAAAAGTCATCCAAATCAGAAAGGAAGAAATAAGGGGCTCCTGGGTGGCTTAGTCGGTTGAGCATCCAACTTTGGCTTAGGTCATGATTTCACACTTCGTGAGTTCGAGTCCCTCTTCAGGCTTTGTACCGACAGGGCAGATCCTGCTTTGGACTCTGTCTCCCTCTGTCTCCCCTCTGTCTGCCTCTCCCCCACTCACATGCACACACACACACTCTCTCTCAAAAATAAAAATATTTTTAAAAATTTTTAAAAA
Source organism: Hyaena hyaena (assembly GCF_003009895.1). Taxonomy (NCBI): domain Eukaryota; kingdom Metazoa; phylum Chordata; class Mammalia; order Carnivora; family Hyaenidae; genus Hyaena; species Hyaena hyaena. Next base: position 651 of record NW_024085314.1, on the reverse strand, counting down.
AGAAAGGAAGAAGTAAAATTATCTCTTCACAAATGACATAATTTCATATGCAGAGAACCCTACAGATGACAGACACATGCATGAAAGCTGTTAAAACTTAACAACAAATTCAATAAAGTGACAGGATAGAAAATCAACACACAAAATTCACTTGCATGTTTTCACACTAACAATGAACTATCCAAAAAAGAAGTTAAGAGGGGCACCTGGGTGTCTCAGTTAGTTAAGCGTCTGACTTCGGTTCAGGTCATGATCTTACGGTTTGCGGGTTCGAGCCCCGTGTCGGGCTCACTGCTGACAGCTCAGAACCTGGAGCCTGCTTCAGATCTTATGTCTCCCTCTCTCTATGCCCCTCCCTTGCTCGCTCTCTGTCTCTGTCTCTCAAAATAAAATAAAAACATTAAAAAACAAAAACAAAAAAAGAGTTAAGAAAACAATTTTACTTAAGATACTTGGAAATAGGAGTGGCTGGGTCATTCAGTAGGTTGAATGCCCAACTTTAACTCAGGTCATGACCTCACGGTTTGTGGGTTTGAGTCTTGTGTTGGGCTTGCTGCTATCAGCACAGAGCCAGCTTTGGATCCTCTGTCTCCCTCTCTCTCTACTCCTCTCCTACTTGCACTCTCTCTCTCTCTCTCAAAAATAAATAAA
>NW_024085313.1:0-1281 GCF_003009895.1 Hyaena hyaena | reverse complement strand
AGCCTGGAGCCTGCCTCAAATTCTGTGTCTCCCTCTCTCTCTGCTCCTTCCCCGCTTGTGCTCTCTCTTTCTCTCAAAATAAACATTTTTTAAAAGTTTCTTAATAAATAAATAAAATAATGGCACAGATTAAGAAGCATAGTCTGTTACTCTCAGCAAATTAGCAAAGCCATTCTCCAGATTATGAAACATACAAAAAGGGAACGCAAGAATAAAATTTCATAAAATGAAGAAACAGACTATATTGAAAGCTGTACTTAAACTTTCCTCAACCAAAGAGCCTGAACTTCATATTTAGTTGGCATCAGGATTCCTTCTTCATTATATTATTACCTTTTTTTATCCACGGGAGGCAAAGAAATGCTGCTGCTTTTCCACTTAACTTTGACATTCTCTTGGAAAACAGTTCTATTCAAGGCAATGAAATATCGTTCTAAGATGACCAGCCTCTGCTTCAGTCTCAGGGCTGAAAGGGTGGTAGTGGCAGACTGGATGGCCAGAGCTTGCTGCTCTTTAACCAACACAGAAAGACATTCTTTCAATTCATTCACATCTAGAAAACAAGAAAATAACCCAACCTCTCAATATCTTGCTCATAGTTTATTATAAAGTTGATAAAGTCAATAGTAACAATAATATGTAACACTTGAGTATTTAATATGTGCCAAAAAAGGTTTTAAGCACCTTATACATATTAAGTAACTCTCAGTCATCATCAAGAGGTAGTAGTGTACATGTATTTTAAGGAGGAGCAAACTGAGGCACAGAGAATTTGTTCAAGGTAACCCAAAAGATTACAGCACACGGGACAGACCATTCTTAGCCACCATGGTATGCTATCTCTCTGAAACACTATATAAAAGTTTTAATATAAAATTATATAGTCAATACTTATCAGCAGCATATTTCCTACACACAAAGAAAAAGTCTATCCATTGCATATATTCATATTATATAACCAAACTCAAAATAAAAATGATTTAATAAAATTGCCCAGCTTAGGGGCACCTGTGTGGCTCAGCCAGTTAAGCGTCTGACTCTTGATTTTGGCTCAGGTCATGATCTCACCATCGGGAGATTGAGCCCTTCATGGGGCTCTGCACTGGGCATGGAGAATGCTTAAGATTCTCTCTCTCCCTCTTCCTCTTTCCTCCCCCACTTTTGCTCTCACTCGAAAGAAAGAAAGAAAGAAAGAAAGAAAGAAAGAAAGAAAGAAAGAAAGAAAGAAAGAAAGAGAGAGAGAGAGAGAGAGAGAGAGGGAGAGGGAGGGAGGGAGGGAGG
>NW_024085312.1:0-1281 GCF_003009895.1 Hyaena hyaena | reverse complement strand
AAAGAAAGAAAGAAAGAAAGAAAGAAAGAAAGAAAGAAAGAAAGAAAGAAAGAAAGAAAAGAAAGAAAAAGAAAGAAAGAAAGAAAAGAGAGTTTGCAGTGCAGATTTTATTTTCCTCTCCACCAGTATGGGGTGTTAAATCGTTTTCCTGGTAAGGGAGAGGGAGATATATCTACAATTGGAAATTTCTTTTAGAAATGTAAATTCCCTTTACAAAAGGAAAACTTGAGCCCTATTGGTAGAGTTTTTCCTAAGCCTGCTGATTGTCACTGGGCTTTAGCCCAAAATTATTCATATACCAAAAAGGCAGAGTTTGGAGTGACATATCAAGCCAAACATTAGAGAGGTATGAAACTATAAAATAATGCCATTCTTTTAACTAAATGTATCTTGTTGTGTTTTGAAGATATAGTTATTTGTCCTAAAATATGTCATTAATATGAACAGGTAATCCTTGGGTTATTATGGTTCTTTCCAAGTTACTGAACTAATAAGTATTTTTGGAAATTTCTCAGTTTTAATTTTAAATATGGCGCACATGGATAAATACGGCAGGCACACTGTAGGGGCCAAGGTCAGGCCGACTCCAGATGGGCCACTTTGGCATAAAAATTGTCTTGAGTTAAAAAGCAATGGAAAGCGAGGAGATCCAGGAAAAGCTCCCCCCTCAACTGCCTAAAAGGAATTTAGACAGAGCATCTGCTGCAGAGAGAGAGTTGTCAGCACAGATAACTGTGCTTATTCGGTGAGGTGGGCGTGGTGGATAAGGAAGCCCGCAAGACCTTGTCTGATCAAAGTCCTCTAGGCCCCACTGTTTCTGAGCGGCCCAGCAAACCTCTGTTTACTCGGCTCGTCTTCCTGTGAACTGCATTCCTTCCCTTTGGGGTCCCAGACCCTCACCCCCTTCTCCTTAGTTCAGAATGACATGCGTAACTCATGCCTGAATGTCTTCGGAATTTTCATGTGCGTGTGGACTCCCTGTATCCACCTGGTAAATGTGACTTTCTCCTGTGAACCTGTTTTCTGTCAGTCTGACTCTTAGTCTGACTAGAAGGACCCTTTAAGGGGACAGGAAGTCTTGCCCCCTGACTACATACAAACAAAAGTGCTTCAAGCGTTTTCTACAGCTTTTTGTTCTTGTAACAGGCTATATTTTTGATAATTTTTTTAATGTTTTATTTATTTCTAGGAGAGAGAGAGAGAGAGAGAGACAGCGTGAGCAGGGGAGGGTCCGAGAGAGAGGGAGTCACAGACTCTGAAACAGGCTCCAGGCTCTGAGCT
>NW_024085311.1:0-1282 GCF_003009895.1 Hyaena hyaena | reverse complement strand
AAAAAAAAAAAAAAACAACAAAAACAAAAAAACCCACAAAAACAATGAGATATCACCTCACACTTGTAAGAATGGCTAAAATCAATAGCATAAGAAATAACAAATGATGGTGAGGACATGGATAGAAAGGAACCCTTGTGCACTGTTGGTGGAAATGCAAATTGGTACACCCACTGTGGAAAACAGCATGGAGGTTCCTCAAAAATTTAAAAATAGCACTACCCTACCACTTCACTGCTAATTATTTACCCAAAGAGTAGAAAAACACCAATTTGAAAAGATATATACCCCCTGTATTTATTGCAGCAAATAAATACCATAGGCAAAATTACGGATGCAGCCCAAGCATCCATTCATAGATGAATGCATAAAGATGTCGTGTGTGTGTATGTGTGTATATACACACAAACACATACACACACAATGGAATATTATTCTGCCATGGAAAAGAATAAAGTCTTGCCATTTGCAACTACATGGATGCAACCAGAGAGTATAATGCTAAGGGATATAAGCCAGTCAGAGAAAGACAAATACCACGTGATTTCACCAATATACAGGGATGGGTAAATTGGTAATGGGGATTAAGTGCACACTTATCATGATGAGCAATGAATAATGTATGGAATTCCTGAATCACCACATTGTACACCTGAAACTACTATAACACTGTATATTAACAACACTGGGGTTAAAATAAAAAACTCAATGAAAATGAGAACAAAACCTACAAGGCAAGGGGGAAGAGCACTTAGAAGAGAAAATACATTCACCCTGCTGCCCTGAGCTCTCTATCATCCAAATTTTAAGCTCTGTATTCATCTTCCCAAGGTGTAGCAGCAATTTGTTCCCGAGGAAATACTACCTACCTACCAAAGCTCAAAACCTAGTCCATTCACAGGGATGAGGGGGTCTGTTCATTTCATGAAGAACGACCCTCTCTCCTCAATTTACATTGCAAGTTGGACAAAAATCTAAATCCACACAATGTAATTAAAAATCTTTTTCCAGTGATCATCTAACAAAAATAGTTCTTTGGTGACACGATTCCCAACAACCTAGAGATATAACCCAGAGATATCTACAGTCCTCATGAAGTCCCCAAAGGAGGTTAACTTTATTTCCTTGGTCTGCTCACAACCGAGCTCAGTGTGGGCTCACCATACTCAGTTATCCGTTCCCTGTCCAGTCTCCTTCTCCATTTTGTGACATCATTTTTTAAAAAATTTAAATGAATCAAGGACTCTCGAAACTCTGTTTTGATAGAAAACCAACAGAATCA
>NW_024085310.1:0-1282 GCF_003009895.1 Hyaena hyaena | reverse complement strand
ATGAACATTGGGGTACATGTGCTCCTATGCCTCAGCATTTCTGTATCCCTTGGGTAAATTCCTAGCAGTGCTATGGCTGGGTCATAGGGGAGTTGTATTGTTAATTTTCTGAGGAACCTCCACACTGTTTTCCAGTGGGGCTGCACCAGTTTACATTCCCACCAACAGTGTAGGAGGGTTTCTCCACATCTTCGCCAGCATCTAGAGTCTCCTGATTTGTTCATTTGAGCCAGAAAAACGAGAGTAGTTTAAAACTAGTGAAATCCAAATAAAGTGTATAGTTTAGTTAATGGTAATGTGACAGTGTTGGTTCCTTAGTTGTGACAAATGTATCTTAGAAATGTAGAATATTCACAATCTAAAAACAGGGTGATGGGTACATGGGAACTCTGTGTACTCTCTTTGAAACATTTCTCTAAATCTAAATCTATTCTAGATAAAAAGTTTATTGAAAAATAAGAAAAGGACACAGGAGCCATCCTGAAGACACTCCCAATGGCCACTGTGAGAACAATTTGAACAACACAATAAATAATGACAGGATTGGAGGATAACCCAGAGAATTAAATAAATATCCATGAGCTCATACTGATACATATAGAAATTGAATTTCATTGAATACATGAAAGAGAAAGGATAGCTATTTCATACAGAAGAAATCCAATTAATAACTGTAGATGAAATGAGGAAAATACAAATAAGTATTGGGCAAACACCACAGTAATATGTACGTAGGCAAGATCAACTTATGGATGCCAAAGTTAGTAGACACAAGTTGGAGTGGAAGCGGAATATTTGCATAGTCTCAAAGTGTCGCCCTCAAGATATTTATTAAATACAACGTGAAAATTAGAAACTTCACAATGGAGATACCAGCAGATACTATCTTAACCTCAAGGTTAACATTGACATCACATACTTCTTAATGAGGTACACTCTTCTCAGGAGTAATCAGACTAGAGAGTTTCTCTAGATAACACCACCTTCTTTCTTTCACCTCTCCAACCATATTCTTATCCCTTCTGCCTGTTCATTCTATCTCCAATTTTGCCTCATCTCTGCTCTATCATCTCTCTCTTTCTCTAGCTCTTCAACAAGCACTGCATACACCTGGCTATTTAATTGTATCTGGGAAATCTGGTTATATGCTTTAAACCGATCTTTGTCTATTGGTTTTCTTCATTCTTCCTTTTCTTTCCTTCTTTTTGACGTTTTTATGTATTTTTATTTTCTATCATTCGCCTTCCCTCCTCCGTCTTTTCTCATTACTTTTTAGTTCCCT
>NW_024085309.1:0-1282 GCF_003009895.1 Hyaena hyaena | reverse complement strand
CAAGCTCAAGAATGCCTATGAGGAGTCCCTGGAGCATCTGGAGACCTTCAAGCGGGAGAACAAGAACCTTCAGGGTACGCTGGGGCCTGAGAGGCCTGGGAGGGGTGGGGGGTAAGGAGGGCCACACTGGGCAGGGAGAGCTCAGGCTTTGGGCTTTCTGGCCCTCTGACCCCCAGAGGAGATCTCTGACCTGACTGAGCAGCTGGGAGAAGGAGGGAAGAATGCACACGAGCTGGAGAAGGTCCGCAAGCAGCTAGAAGTGGAGAAGCTAGAACTGCAGTCAGCCCTGGAGGAGGCTGAAGTGAGAGCCTGGCTCTACCCACACCCCTATTCCATACCCTCCCCTACCTACCCTGTCTTATTTCTAACTCCCCACTCTCCTTCACCTGGGGGTGGCGCTGACCCCAACACAAAATTTATTAGCTTTTTTTTCTTAGTCTACCTACTACCTGGTACCCATAACTGCCTCCAAAGCCAAGATCTGCACCAAGGAAAACATCATAGTCTGATTATAAGTCATAAGGTTGTATTTCCTACCATGTTTATAAAGTTGAAACATTGTCATCATAATAACCCCTCAGACAGTAGGTGGTGTATGGGCTTCATAGTCAAACAGATCTGAATGTGAAATTTGGCTTCAGAACCTCCACTGAGTCATTGGGCCAGTTTCTTAACCTCTCTGTACCTTAGTTTTCTTATCTACAATGGAATTAATTGTACATACCTAATAAGATTTTATGCATTTAAGATTAAATGAGGTAACAAACTTAAGCACTTAATATATATTTGCTATAGTTACTGTTCATTTTGAAGAATGTAGGGATAGCCCTGAGTTAGGGGTTTCTAACTTTTTTCACTAAAGGGTAAGGGACCCAGGAAACAAAGATAAAGTTTGAAATATGTGGTTATAAAAATCTCCCAATTTTCTATGATGTTTAGAGGGTCAGGATCACACAGTGTTGATACTAGAGTGTCTTGACAATTGTGAGGTCTAAACCCTTTCCTTGACAGAGGAAACCCAGAGCATCCTGGACTTCCTCTGCCAGGGCACCCTGGTGTCCTGGGATGCAGGTCTCACCTGCTGAGTCTTTTCCCAGGCCTTCCTCTCCAGAGGCCATAGTCCTCGCTGATACTGCCTCCTTTTGGCCTCCTTCCTCACCTTGCCCTGTGCCCTGACTGTCTGCCTCGGACCCTCTCTCCCCACCCTCTCCCAGGCCTCCCTGGAGCATGAGGAGGGCAAGATCCTCCGGGCTCAGCTGGAGTTCAACCAGATCAAGGCAGA
>NW_024085308.1:0-1282 GCF_003009895.1 Hyaena hyaena | reverse complement strand
CGGGCTCTGTGCTGACTGCCAGCTCAGAGCCTGGAGCCTGTTTCAGTCTGTGTCTGCCTCTCTCTCTGACCCTCCCCTGCTCACGCTGTCTCTCTCTCTGCTAGAAATAAATAAAAATATTTAAAAAAAAAATAATTGCCCATATCTTTATTTCCTTAGGATAAATTCTGACATCAAAGAGTATGCATATTTTAATTATCTTTGATAGATATTAATAGATTGCTTTCCAGAGGGGCTTAATATTCATTTTTATTAATTGTTCTTGAGAATACTAGCAACTTCTCCATTTTTAGCACTATGAATTAAAAACTGCCATTATGACATGAAAAGTTGTATCTTCTATACATTTTTAAATTTCATTATTAGTGACATTAAATATTTATATTTTTTATGAATTATCTATTAGTGTCCTTTGTTTATTATGATTTTGGAGATTTGTAAAAACTGAGTTATGAGAATTCTTTATATATAAAACTGTTAGATCTTTGTCAAATTAAATTACAAATAATTTCTCCAGTTTGTCATTTACATTCTAATACTTTTTGCTGTGGGTTTTTCTTTTTAAATAGATTTTTAACATTTTTAGTGTAGTTAAATCTATTAAAAATTTTTTATAGTATCTGCCTACTTAGAAAGGCCTTCCTGCATTCCCAAATTAAAAAACTATTTACCTCTGGTTCTTTGTATTACTTCTACAGTTTTTAAAAACATGTACAACTTTAATCTATTTGTAATGTATTTGGTATAGAGTGGCAAACCGATTATTTTAATACTATTAGGCAATTATCTTTTCCCAGAGGTTTTAAATGTCATCTCTATTATAGACCAAATCATGTTTTCCACATATATACATATGATTTTTTCTGTGCTTTCTATTCTGCTTCATTGGGCTGTTTATGTTTTGCTCCAGTAATTTCAGTCTTAATTTATTGTAACTTAAAAAATTGTTTTCTTTTTTTTAATGTTTTATTTATTTCTGAGAGAGAGAGAGAAAGAGAGAGAGGCAGTGTGAGCAGGGGAGGGTGAGGGAGAGGGAAACACAGAATCGGAAGCAGGCTCCAGGCTTTGAGCTGTCAGCATAGAGTTGACATGGGGCTCAAACCATAAACTGTAAGATTGTAACCCGATTCCCTTGCTTTGGGGGATGTGTCAAGTAAGCGATTGCTGTGGTAGAGATCAAGGAGGTTGTTTCCTGCTTTCTCCTCTAGGATTTTGATGGTTTTCTGTCTCACATTCAGGTCCTTTATCCATTTTGAGTTTATTTTTGTGTATGGTGTGAGAA
>NW_024085307.1:0-1282 GCF_003009895.1 Hyaena hyaena | reverse complement strand
CCGCGTCGGGCTCTGTGCTGACTGCCAGCTCAGAGCCTGGAGCCTGTTTCAGTCTGTGACTCCCTCTCTCTCTGACCCTCCCCTGCTCATGCTGTCTCTCTCTCTCTCTCTCTCCTAGAAATAAATAAAACATTAAAAAAAAAGTAGAAGACACCATTATAGAAAAAGAAGAAACTGAGAAAAAAAGAGACAAGCCAATTCAGGAACATGAAAGAAGAGCTCGAGAGCTCAGCGACACGGTCAAATGCAACAATATCCGTATCATAGGAATCCCTGAAGAGGAAGAGAGAGGGAAAGGTGCTGAAGGAGTCCTGGAACAAATTATAGCAGAAAACTTCCCCAATCTGGGGAAGGATGTAAACTTTGAAATACAAGAGGCTCAGAGGACTCCCCTCAGACGTAACTTGAATCGATCTTTGGCACAGCATATCATAGTAAAAATGGCAAAATATAAGGAGAAGGAGAGAATTTTGAAAGCAGCTAGGGAGAAAAGGGCCCTCACATACAAAGGGAAACCTATCAGAGTGGTGACAGACTTATCTACTGAAACGTGGCAGGCCAGAAAGGAATGGCAGGAGATATTCAATGTGATGAACAGAAAAAATATGCAGTGAAGAATCCTCTATCCAGCAAGTCTGTCATTCAAAATAGAAGGCGAGATAAAAGTCTTTCCAAATAAACAGAAATGGAAAGAATTTGTCGCCACTAAGCCAGCCTTACAAGAAATCCTGAGGGGGACTTTCTGAAGGAAATGTTGCAAGGAACAAAGATACCAGAGACACCACCACAAACATGAACTCTACAAAAGATACAAAGACTCTAAACCCATATATTTCAATAATAACACTGAATGTAAATGGGCTGAATGCTTCAATCAAAAGACATAGGGTAGCAGAATGAATAAAAAAACAAAATCCATCTATATGCTGTCTACAAGAAACTCATCATAGACTGGAAGACTCCTTCAGATTAAAAGTAAGGGGATGGAGAAAAATATATCATGCTACTGGAAATAAAAGAAAGCTTGAGTAGCTATACTTCTATCAGACAAACTGGACTTTAAAGACAATAACAAGAGATGAAGAAGGGCATACATAATAATTACAGGGTCTATCCATCAGGAAGAACTAACAATCATAAATGTCTATGCACCGAATATGGGAACACCTAAACTACCAAAATTCGCATGGGAAGAAATAGAAAACCTGGACAGACCCATACCAAGTGAAGAAATCGAATCAGTTATCAGAAATCTCCCAACAAATAAGAGCCCTAGACCCGA
>NW_024085306.1:0-1283 GCF_003009895.1 Hyaena hyaena | reverse complement strand
GACCACCAATTACTCCTCCCCACCCAGCACCCCTCCACCAACCCTCAGTTTGTTCTCTGTACTTAAGAGTGTCTTCTCGTTTTCCTCCCTCTCTGATAAACAAAATCCTTAACAGCTATTCATTTTATATTTGTTTGATTTTTCCCTCCTTTGAAAATTTTTCTTGCCGGGCATGTGGGTAGGCATGAGCATTGAGCACAGTACTACTGTTAAGGCATGGTGGTAGTCCCTGAGACCACGTTATCTGTAGAAACATTTTTAAAATCACACTTTCCTCACTCATGCAGCAGGGCAAGAGGTCCCATCAATGACATTCTAGTAATTTCTTTGAATTGCCATGGTTTAATCAGGTGTGTCTGTTTCAGAACTGTGCAGCAATGAATAGAGAAAATTAGAGCTCCTATGTACTTGTCTGCCACCTCCTGTCACAAACTCTAAGTCCCTCCCCCATTGTTCCATGAAGTGAGGTAAATGGACAGTAAGCTGCCACAGAGCAATCATTACCACAGGACTACGTATTTGGCTGTTCCCTTATACAACATACATCTTGGCAGGCTTTTCTCTGCCTCTCCCAGAAGACAAGTCCTGGCCCTACTTGCTGCAGGGTATGGGGAGTAAGGGACACCTGCAGTTCTTCTGTGCTGGCCAATGTGCTGGCCTCAGTGATTCTTCCTGCAGAAAGGAAATGTGCTGGACTCTGTACGAAGGTATCAGGAAAATGCAGAGTGTGTGTGTCAGGTTCTCAGAGCTATGAACAAATTAACACAAGCTTCATGGCTTTAGACAACAATGCAGATTGATTTGCTTAGAGTTCTCGAGAGAAAGTGTCCATCATGAATGTTAGAGGTGCTAAAATCATGGTGTCTGGAGGGCTGTTTCTTTCTGGAGTCTCTAGGAAGCAATCAGTTTCCTTGTTTGCTCCAGCTTGTGCAAGGCACCTGAATTGCTTAGGTTGTTTCTTAGGTATTTCTTACAACTTCCGTGTTTCTGAATCTTTCCCCCAAGCTCTGCTTCCTTCATCCCTTCTGTTTGGTGCATTTGGTCTTGCCTCCTTCTTAGAGGGCTCCATGTGACTGTATCACCACATTCATCAGTAGGGCAGAGGGCATTGTCTCTCCAGAAAGCTTTGCTAGATTTCAAGCAGTGCTTCCAGAGAACAAGCTAAGAGATGTGGCTGACATGAAATTACTTGTGGAAGCAGAGAAGCCTTCCCTGGATGTGGCAGTGATGGGGAATCGGGGACTGGGAAGTCCAGGTTCTTCAGTGCCCTGTGGGGGCTTCCT
>NW_024085305.1:0-1283 GCF_003009895.1 Hyaena hyaena | reverse complement strand
CTTTTTGTCTTAATCCAGATTCATGACAGCTTTCTCCAAATTTCCTCTTGAAATTTTATTTTAGCCCTTTTCTTTAGGTTTGTGATCCATGTTGAGTTCATTGCGGCATACGGTGTTGATGAGAGAAAAACTCTCTAAAGGCCTAATATTTCGGGGAAATCTTTTTTGAATTCTTTGAAGGCAGCATAATGGCACATACACTTTGTTTCCACGGGAAGCCTGACTTACGGGCCGCGAAGCACGCGGGAAAGAAAACCATTTTGTCCTTAATGGTTCAGTCAGTGCTCCTACTGCCTGCATCCGTGATGTTAAAACTGGTGATCCCTGTGTATATGTTAATCTATAACCTTTTGGAACGTTTTGTGGTGCCTCTCCCGATGGACGGGGGCCCCCAAAGGTGGGACATGGTTGTGGGGAAGGGGCGGAGCGGGTGTGAGAAGGTTCCCCTGGGGCAGGACAGAGGGGCTGGAAGTTTGTTGGATTCACTGCAAGGGAGCAGCCGGCTGGTCAGCAAAGCAGAGACTGTGTGCAAGGAGGCCGTGGGTGGAAGGTCAGGAGACAGGAAACATGCGGACTTTTCCCTTCTTTTGATAACTGTGCCTGTAAGAGGCCCATTGGTTGGTTAAGGCCTGTGGATGTTTTGAGGCGGGTCCCCTGTGGGCCCTTTGCCTTGTTGAAGTTTCCACTGCTCAAGCCTGGTGTCTAAGAGCGGCCTCCACCTTTTTCAGGAATGTACTTGTGACACTGCTTTGTGGTCTTTCTGTAAAACGTAGGTAACGCTGTGAAAACTGTTCATTCTCCGGAGCACTTTCTTCCTTCTGAGGATGCTGTCCCCCGGGTAGCTCCCCTCATCCGGGTTTCAGTCAGTCTCACAGTCTTCTAACATTAGAGTTCTTTCTGGTCAGTTTGCATCGCTGGTGTGATCAAGGAAAGTGCCACGGGGAATCTTTGTCCCGATAGCTGGATGAGAATTTAGAGGCAAGTTCTGTTTAAGAGTTCAATTCCAGGCCAGGAAACTGAGGTGTCATAGCTCTGCACCTGCTAGTGATTGGCTAAAGGCCCTGGGTCAACTCTGGTCTGCTTGCCGGTGCACCGCTGACCACACACAGGAAACCCAACAAATCTTCAAAGTGTAGAGTCTCTGCGTGGAATGAGGAACGTCAGGCAACATTTAGGATGGTCTCAAGGCTCAGAATGGCTCCCTCCGGATCTGCAAGGACGAAGGAGTCGCCAGATCAGTTCCTCAGGGGCGGTAACTCCAGATTCCTTTTTTTTTTTTTTTT
>NW_024085304.1:0-1283 GCF_003009895.1 Hyaena hyaena | reverse complement strand
TCCAGAGAGCTAAATGGTTCAGAAATTCAGACAGTGGAACATCTCTTCTCACTACCTGCTCTGCTCCCTGCTGCTACAGTGAGCAATCCTGGACCCTCACTTCAAGGTTCTTCTACTCAAAGGACTACCAAGGGCTGACCCCACCTCCCATGGATGCAAACATTTGGGGCAGGGGACTGGGTGTGGGCTGTGGCACCAATTTTTATGTCAAAGGTAAGTGGAGGGAACCCACACAAGATGCGTTCAAAGGTGCCAAGTACAACCTGGGGACATGAATGGGGTTGGCATAAAACTACTGCACCAGATGTGAATTTCCCATTTGCATGAACCTCAGTTGAGAACTAACGACACAGGCTTCTCTTACTTGGAACCTTACTGGCTTTGGCAGTCCAGTTTGGTTTGGGGTAAGCAGTGTAGACATGCTGGAGATTTCCTCACAAGCATTTGTAGTCATGTTAGGAAAACTGCATTTATACCAAGCCACCATAAGCTCATACAAATCTAGAACACTTTGCTATGCATTTGCCTAAAATCTTTGATCTCTTAAAAAAAAAAAACCTTCAATTGAAAAAAAACCCCTTTCATTCTCAATGGATAGCTCTTCTTTGATTTGAAACCTTTGCATTTCTAATTTGTGCATTATTACTGACCAAATTTTCAGATAAAAAAAATTCCTACTTTAGAATTTTATTTAAAAAAAAAACAGAAGTCCCTCAGTGGCTCAGTTAATTAAGCATCTGACTTTGGCTCAGGTCTTGATCTCACAGTTCCTGAGTTCAAGCCCTGCATTGGGCTCTCTGCTGTCAGTGCTGCCCCTCCCCTGCTCACTCTCTCTCAAATAAATAAACCTTAAAAAAAAAAAAAAAAGTCCCTCAAATCATGAATACCAACATCATTGTACTACATACGGGGGAAGAGTAGAGACACATTTTGATACAAATTCCCAGACTAAATCTGAGGTATTTCAGGGTTGCAAAGTTAAAACCTCTGGCCTCATTAAATGCTCATGTATACTTTAAAATTATCTACCTTCCCTTGTCAAATGCTAAGTTTTTTTTAATAGACCAATGTACTCTTATTTGAGAGCAGCAACAAATTTTTCATTTTCTTGAGGTTCCTGAAAACCAACACATATAGCTGTGATAACCAAAAATTAAATCCTTTGTATTGTTACGAGTGCCAAAACAAAGGAGAAAATAAACACCTCTTTTATTTCTCCCTGAGTTTTTGTGGCTCTAAATTTGGACAATGACTACTAAGAAGCAAAAAGGTCAGTATTGTTC
>NW_024085303.1:0-1283 GCF_003009895.1 Hyaena hyaena | reverse complement strand
TCCTGTCAAAGGACGTGGTCAAGTGGCAGGCCAAATGACTGTAGGTATCACGAGGCCCACATGCCACATACATGTCATATGTGAGCCTCACTGACACCCATGTGCATCTCAAACATGACACCCACAAACCTCTGTGCACACCTCACACACACACCACCCACTTACCTTACCCATGCCCCCCTACACACACACACACACACACACACACACAGCGTGGGGAATGCAGGCCAATCAGGAACATGAGAGCAATATCCTCTCTTTCAGGACATCAAAGCTCCCACTTCTGAGCCTGCTCTGGGCTATGTGGTATGCCAGGCTGAGACCTCATTTCAGCCCCATAGGAATCCTGCAGGACACATTAGGCCCTCCCCTTACAGATACAGAAAGTGAGCCTCGGAACACAGGGAATGACTTGTGCAAGATCACAGAACATGCCTGTGGTTTAGCTGCCCTGTTTCCTGAACCACCTGCAAGACTGCCGTCGTCGTCGTCGTCTTCTTCTTCTTCTTCTTCTTTTTAATGTTTACATATTTTGAAAGAGAGCATATGAGCAGGAGAGGGGTAGAGAGAGAGGGAGAGAGAAAATCCCAAGCTGGCTGCACACTCAAACTCATGAACCGTGAGATCATGACCGGAGCACAAATCAAGAGTCAGACTCTCAACCGACTGAACCACCGAGGCGCTCCAACACTTCCTTCTTAATGTCCTCTGTTCCTCCGGGGGCAGCTCCACTGATTAGGGACACTCGGAGATCTCCTCCTTGTTGGTAGCCTTATCTGTCTGCTTCCTCCCTCTACCCCGGAAGGAAACCTGGGCACCCTCTGTGCCGACTCAGGTTGGAGGAAGAGTGGAAGGTCCGCCCGATCCACTGGGCAGAGCTACGGGCCTGCCAGGGTCTGGCCGACACCAGGTAAGGCCGGATGAAGGCCTAAGCAAGACTCCACGGGCTCTGCTTCCAGGCGCTCAGCACCTAGGGCCACAGGTTACAGAGGTTACAGACCTGACTTAACCCCGGGGACAGGGCAGGAGGAGGAGGAGCTGTCACCCTCCCCCTCTCCTCCTGCATGCCCCACGCAGGAGCTTCAGGCCAGCGCTGGAAATGAGTCCTTTCCAATGAACGGAGCCAGGCGCAACGTGCGGAGGGATACAAGGGAGGCCTGGCCCACCCGAATCTTGCCGGCCACAGAGACTTGGGTTCACGTCCCAGCTTTATCACCTACTGGCCCTGTGACCTTGGGCGGGAGGTTTCCCCTCTCTGAGGCTCAGTGTCCTCACCTGTAAAG
>NW_024085302.1:0-1283 GCF_003009895.1 Hyaena hyaena | reverse complement strand
CCGCCCGGGGTAATTTCATCATTTATCTATTTAGAGAGCGAAAGAGGGGGAGAGGGGCAGAGGGACAGAGGGGGAGAGAGAGACTCTTAAGCAAGCTGCACGCTCAGTGCCCAGCGGGACGTGGGGCTTGATCCCACCACCCTGGGATCCTGACCTGACCTCAAGTCAGGAGTCAGATGCTCAACGGACTGAGCCACCCAGGTGCCCCTAGTCTGTTTCCTTTGGCAAGGCTGTATAATTTTCTTGTTTTCACATTTTTCCTAGCAAACAGTAGCATACTACATATGTTTTTGGACTCCTTCCCCTGCCCCCCCCCCCTTAACACAGTCAATGTGTCATACCTAAAGGAATCTACAAATCAGGCCAACCTGCCCTCACCTCCTGGAGGCCACAAGGTCAGCCGACGAAGAAAGTAAACTAGAAAGCTCCCCAGCTTTTGCAAAGACTGTGACGTGTCAGTGGGGAAAAGGTTCGGGGAAAACCCCGACAACATCAAACCCCTCAATCCAACTTTAAACCACCAACTGATGTGCCGTGCCTGGCTGGCTCAGTGGGTAGAGCAGGGGGCTCCGAGTGGAGAGTTCTAGCCCCACATGGGTGTACGGATCGGTGAGGGAAACAAAGGTAGGCGAAGCGTGGCTTAAATGGGATCTCCTTAGAGCTTGCAGCCCACGGACAGACAGCTGAAGCAGGCAGAGCTGACCTTCCTCGAGGAACTCACGGCCGCCACGGTGCCTGAACGTTTACATTTCGTTAAAACCGAAAGGTAACCTTATCAGAACAGCAGCTAGCCCCTCAGGGTCCTGAAAGCCTTGCTTCAAAATTCCTTGGCATCTTACTTTATCTCTAGCCCCCCCCCCCCCCCACAAATTTAGAAGTAGATCAGCAGTCACTCCTCCCAACCCCAGTGCAGCAGTCCGTGGTGCCTGCCCGCCGGGTCCTGTCCTGGTGCTACCTAGAATACCATCATCTATTTGCACCAAAATGCCTCAAGACTTCTTTCTTAGCCATCTGCTCATGAACCCAACTTCATGTAAGAAAAATGAAATAAAGTTAAAAAGTAAAGTAAAATAAACTAAACTGCAAACGAATGTTCATTTTAACTGGAAGAATCACAGGCAATCTCTCCTGGTTCTTCTACTTTCGTCCCCCAACGGTGTGAAGTTCCACCGCCCGCTCGCGCGACGGGGGCGTGGCGTATGTAGATGAGCGTTCGCGCGGAGGCTGCCGGTCCCGGGCCGCCCGGGCCCGCAGGCCCCGCGTGGGGGCGAGGCAAAGGCGCC
>NW_024085301.1:0-1284 GCF_003009895.1 Hyaena hyaena | reverse complement strand
ATTTCTGAGAGAGAGAGACAGAGTGAGCAGGGGAGGGTCAGAGAGAGAGGGAGACACAGAATCTGAAGCAGGCTCCAGGCTCTGAGCTGTCAGCACAAAGCCTGATGTAGGGCTCAAACCCACGAACTGCGAGAAAATGACCTGAGCCGAAGTCGGACGTTCAACCGACTGAGCCACCCAGGCACCCCATATATACCATATATTCTTAACCATTCATCCATCAGTGGATATTTGGGCTCTTTCCATACATTAGTTGTTGTTGATAGTGCTGCTATAAACATTGGGGTGCATGTGTCCCTTTGAAACAGCGTACCTGTATCCCTTGGATAAATACCTAGTAGTGCAATTGCTGGGTCGTAGGGTAGTTCTATTTTTAATTTTTTGAGGAATCTCCATACTGTTTTCCAGAGTGGCTGCACCAGTTTGTATTCCTACCAGCAGTGCAACTGTCTGCATCCTTACCAACATCTGTTGTTGCCTGAGTTGTTAATGTTAGCCATTCTGACAGGTATGAGATGGTATCTCCTTGTGGTTTTGATTTGTATTTCCCTGATGATGAGTGATGTTGAGCATTTTTTCATGTGTCGGTTGGCCATCTGGATGTCTTCTTTGGAGAAGTCTATTCGTGTCCTTTTGCCCATTTCTTCACTGGATTATTTGTTTTTTGGGTATTGAGTTTGATAAGTTCTTTATAGATTTTGAATACTAACCCTTTATCTGATAATGTCATTTGCAGATATCGTCTCCGATTCTGTTGGTTGCCTTTTAGTTTTGCTGATTGTTTCCTTTGCCGCGCAGAAGCTTTTTATTTTGATAAGATTCTGATAGTTCATTTTTGCCTTTGTTTCCCTTGCACCTGGAGATGTGTTAAGTAAGAAGTTGCTGTGGCCGAGGTCAAAGAGGTTTTTGCCTGCTTTCTCCTCTAGGATTTTGATGGCTTCCTGTGTCTTATGGTTAGGTCTTTCATCCATTCTGAGTTTATGTTTGTGTATAGTGTAAGAAAGTGGTCCTGGTTCATTTTTCTGCATGTCACTGTCCAGTTCTCCCAGCACCATTTGCTGAAGAGACTGTCTTTATTCCATTGGATATTCTTTCCTGCTTTATCAAAGATTAGTTGGCCATATGTTTGTGTATCAATTTTTGGGTTCTCTTTTGTGTCCCATTGATCTGAATATCTGTTTTTGTTCCAGTACCATCCTGTCTTGATGATTGTAGCTTTGTAATACAGCTTGAAGTCTGAGATTGTGATGCCTCCAGCTTTGGTTTTCTTTTCCAAGATTGCTT
>NW_024085300.1:0-1284 GCF_003009895.1 Hyaena hyaena | reverse complement strand
CTTCCTTCCTTCCTTCCTTCCTTCCTTCCTTCCTTCCTTCCTACCTTTCTTCCTTCCTTTCTTTCCTTCTTTCTTTCTTCCTAGGTGTTATTTTCTTAATGTTAATCCAGTTTGATATTTGTAAAACTGCTTGTAACACTAATTTGATGTATTTTATTATATTTTAGAAAATTCTTAGCCCATTTTTCTTCAAATGATGCTTCTGTCTTCTTCATTCTCTCCTCTGTGTCTCTAATTACATATCAGTGGCTTTTAGGATCCCACATGACTCAGGTTCATTACTGTATTTTCCATACAAATTTTCTCTCTGTGGTTCTATGTGGATACCTTCTCTTGAAATTTCTTCTTGTTTACTTGTCCTCTGATTTGTTAGTAAGTATATGTATTGATTTTTTTCTATTCAAGCACAATTAACATACAGTGCTATATTAGGTTTAGGTGCACAATGTAATGATTCTAAAGTTTTATACATTTCTTAGTATTCAACAAGATAAGTGTACTCTTGATCCTCTTTGTCTATTTCACCCATCCCCTGTGACAACTACAAGTTCACTCTCTGTATTTAAGAGTCAATCACACCACTGCCCTCAAATAACCACTACCTACCAAAAACAAGAGTCCGTTTTTTAGTTTGTCTCTCTTTTCTTTTCTCTTCTTTTCATTTGTTTTGTTTCTTAAATTCCACATCTGAGTGAAATCACATGGTATTTGTCTTTCTTTGATTGACCTATTTCACCTAGCATTTTACCTTCTAGGTCTAGATGAATGGATAAAGAAGATATGATCTATCTATCTATCCATATATTTATCTATATATGAATATTACTCAGCCACAAAATGAAATCTTGTCATCTGAAACATATGTATTGGATTTTTAAGTCTTAATTTAATATATGTATCAGTCGTTTGCTTTATTGTATTAAATTTAAATTTTCATTTATAAAATTTCATATACATTTGTTGCTTGCTATTATAAACATTAAAGTAAACAACAAGTAGAAATTTTAGAAGGACAATAAAACAATAATGTTCTGATATTTTCTTCAACATTAGAGTTTTTCTCATAATTGAAACTCTTTTAAATTAAATAAAAATAATTTTAAACTAAATAAATCACTGCAATATGTATATGCCTATGAAAAGAACAGCATATGTAGGTGAAACACAAAATATATCTAAACTGTAGGTAGTTTTTTTTTTTTCCAAATAGTTTATTGTCAAATTAGTTTCCACATAACACTCAGTGCTCATCCCCACAAATGTCCTCCTCCATGCCCATCCCCC
>NW_024085299.1:0-1284 GCF_003009895.1 Hyaena hyaena | reverse complement strand
TATTTGAAGAAATAATAGCTGAAAACTTCCCTGATCTGGGAAAGGACACAGACATCCAGAGCCAGGAGGCACAGAGAACTCTCATCAAAATCAACAAATGCAGACCCACACACCAAGACATACTGTAATTAAACTTACAAAATATAGTGATAAGAAAAAATTCTAAACGACAAGAAGTCATTAACTTACAAGAGAAAATCCCTAAGGGTAGCAGATTTGTCAACAGAAACTTTGAATATATCATGCTACTCCCTTCTGGCTTGCAAAGTGCTGAAAGGGAAGAATCTGCAGCCAAGAATCCTTTATCCAGCAAGGCTGTTATTCAGAATAGAAGGAGAGACAGTTTCCCAGACAAAAACTAAAGGAGTCTGTGACCACCAAACCAGCCCTGGAAAAAAATGTTATTAAAGGGGACCCTTTGAATGGAAAGAAGAGACCCAAAGTGACAGTATAAAGGTAGAAAACACAAAAGCAGTAAAAATAAAGATTTTTTGCCCCAAAAAAACTGGTCAAGCAATTCATCAAAAAAGAATATAAAATGTAATAACATATACCAAAAATCTGAGGAGGAGGGAAGGGATTCAAACCTAAATTATCAACTTATTGACTGCTACATGTATAAGAGATAATATACAAACCTAAAAGCAACCATATGTCAACAACTAGTAAATATGCAAAGAATAAAGAAAAAGAAATCCAAATATATCACTAAAGAAAATCAGCAAAACATGAAAGAGAGAGAGAGATAACCAAGAAACAGACTCTTTAACTATAGAGAACTGATGGTTACCACAGGGGAAGTGGTAGGAGGATGGGTGAAATCGGTGATGGGGATTAAGAAGTACACTCTAATGATGAGCACTAGATGATGTACAGAAATGTTGCATCACTATATTGTATACCTGAAACTAACACTAAAAAAAATAAAATTAAAAAAAAAAGAATTTTTAAAATTAGAATATGATAGGGGCACCTGGGTGGCTCAGCCAATTTAGCATCTGACTTTGGCTCAAGGCATGATCTTGAGGTCTGTGGGTTTGAGCCCCATGTCGGGCTCTGTGCTGACAGCTCAGAGCCTGGAGCTTGCTTGGGACTGTCTCCCTCTCTCTCTGCTCCTCCCTCTCCTCCTCCCTCTCTCTCTAAAAATAATAAACATTAAAAATATTTTTAAAAATAAAATTAGGATATGACAGGTTAAGCAGTATCTTTGACAACCTTCAGATTATATGGGACCCAAGATGAGAAGATGAAAAGAAAGGCTAAGAGAATTTATTTGAAGAAATA
>NW_024085298.1:0-1285 GCF_003009895.1 Hyaena hyaena | reverse complement strand
TAAAAAACAAACAAACAAAAAAACAAAACACCCAACAACAACCATGTGCTTGACTGAGCTAAAATATCCATTGACCTATGCACTTTTTCATGTTTTCCCACTTTGGAAGAAAAATAACAATCTAGATGCAAACACAATCAAAACAGAAAAGTTCCTCTGAATTTCACACAAACCGTTGAAATATCAGCAAACACAAATTCATTGTGTCTATCTTTTTTCAAACAAACAAACAAACAAACAAATAAAAAAAGATAATTTCTCTGAATATATGACTAATGTCACAGGGAAAACGAAAATTAAAAAATTATTCTGAAATCGTACATAATCATGCCAAATTCACATAATACCTAAGCTGCTATTTTAGATGAGTCATATATTGTTAATTATGTTGACTATTCTTTGAATAGTAAACACATCTGAAGTAGAATATTGGTTAAAAATGCAACTCTTGAGGAGAGCCTGGGTGGCTCACTTGGTTAAACCTCAGACTCTTGATTTTGGCCCAGATCATGATCTAATGGTTTGTGAGATCAAGCCCTGAATTGGGCTGTATGCTGACAGTATGGAGCCTGATTGGGATTCTCTCTCTCTCTCTCTCTCTCTCTCTCTCTCTCCCCCTTTCTCTCTGCCCTTATCCTCTCTGTCTCAAAATGAATAAACATTAATAATATATGTAACTCTTTTTGAGAGAGAGAGAGAGAGAGAGAGAGAGAGAGAGAGAGAGAGGGAGAGAGAGAACCTTAAGCAGTTTCCACATTCCAGAGCCTGGTGCAGGGTTAATCCCATGATGCTGGGATTATGACCTGAACCAAAATCAAGAGTCAGATGGTCACCCGACTGAACCACCCAGGATCCCTCCAAATTTAAATAACTCTTGAATTAGGCAAAAATGATATTTATTGTCAGCACATTTGCTATTAGGATACAAACCGTTTGGGTAAAATAGTTTGTTTCCTATTAACCAGATTTAGAGTGTGTATAAATCCCATACTCTGCCTTGTACACAAAGCCATTCCAATGAGGCATCCTTGAAATGAGGCATCCTTGATTGCATTTGTTTTAAACTGATTTATGCATATTTCTTACCCATTTTACCTCGTGATCAAGGTCTTATAACAATATTTATAGTTATAAGATTGAAAACCTACAAGTTAAATACAGACATATTTTAACCTTCATTTCAGAATCACTACAGACATATTTTAACCTTCATTTCAGAATCACTACAGGGTGAGATGGCTGATGGTGGTTAAGGATGCAATTTTCTTTTCTTTTTTTTTTTTTT
>NW_024085297.1:0-1285 GCF_003009895.1 Hyaena hyaena | reverse complement strand
TTTCGTAAGTAGGCTCCATGCTCAGCACAGAGCCCGACGCAGAGCTCCACTCCGAGAGCCTGGGATCAGGACCTGAGCTGAAATCAAGAGTCCGAATTTCGAGCATCTGAGCCACTGAGGCAGCTCAACGAACGAAGGATTTTGTAATTGCTGCTTCAATGGACTTGTGAGATACATTCCATAGGAACAGCTCATGCCTTTTCCATTGGTGTGCTCTGTGCTTGTTTCAGGGGCCTTTGACTTTACTACTGCTTCTTGTTTGCCTTTCACTAGTCACCATCAGAACCGATGACACAGTACACACAGGCCCCTCGTGGTGCTTTCTTTTCTGTAACTGCAGGTGTCCTCAGACTCCACCATAAGTTGTACGTATTCTGCACTCAGTTTCTTGCTAAGAATACGTCTAGATGGTAAGGCAGGGGGGGCATTCTTGCTGAGTTCAGTCTGGAGAGCCTCCGGTGTCCAGGTTCCTGGCAGGACGGAGACGTGAGTGTGTGGGAGAAAGATAGATTTGCCTGGGGAAAAACTACGTCCATGTTTCCACAATACAAGGAAGTCAATGTGTTACCTGCTTGTGTTTTGTGGGGGTGTGTGCATGAGACTTGGTGGTGTCTTATTCGAGTCTCTGCAGTGTAATTGTGTGTGTGTGTGTGTGTGTGTGTGTGAAGGAGAGAGAAACAACCCCCTCCAAAGTTATCCCCCGCAAACACATATCAGAGAGAGAGAGAGAGAGAGAGAGAGAGAGAGGTGTATATTTGTACAGGAGATGTTCCCACTGACGTTGCATGATTAAACCTTCTCAAGATATCTAGTCACACTGCACACTTTACAGTCTTATTGCTGAGGGCGTCCCCACAGGACATTCAGTCCATGGTTGGTAACCAACTGGCTCCTTGTGCTTTAGCCTCATGTCCACATGAAACAATACTCTGAGTTATCTTTGAGCAAGGACACCAAAGTACTGACAAATAATCTGTGCTCTAATTTTCATACAAGATGTTATTTATACAGTATATGTATCACTGCTGGATAAGACATCCTTTGCCAAGGTGAGTTTGCCTGTCTTCACCTGAGGAAGACATGAGCTTTCTTAGTTTCTTTGCTATTATTTTCAGATGACAAACTGACCATGTACCCTTAAGATGGTAGCGTTAATTTCCCAAGTGGGGAGAGGGGGGATTGGTTGTCTCTTGCCAACTGTTATCTGGTTCAAGAGGACATTTACCAGTGGCAACGCCAAACCTGCGTGTACACAGTGTGGTAGGATCCTTTTATTCTTTTTTTT
>NW_024085296.1:0-1285 GCF_003009895.1 Hyaena hyaena | reverse complement strand
CTCCTTTTGAAGAATTTATTCTATATGTAATTGCAGATTTGTTGTGCCTATGGAAGGAAGTGAGCTCGGGGTCGGCCTTGCGACTGAATCATTTGCTTTTTAGTTTGTCTCCACATTTGTGGAAATGATTTTCTGTGTTAAAAGGCAAAATTATTTTTAAGTATTTCCCCAGAGTAATAAAATTGTTCTCTACTGTTTTTGTATGCAAGTAAACCCCATACATAAAGCGTCTCAAATTCCAACAATGTCCACCTCCACTTTTTAAAGCTTTCATGTAGTAGACTTGCCAAGAAATTAAGATTATTAAGTATCATGCATTATCCCCATTTAGTCTAATTTAATGTACTTACTTCTTATGTGTAGTGTAAGACCTTCTGTGTAGAAATAACACATCTGCTTTTATACAGAGATACAAAGACTATAATGAAAGCAACTACGTGATCAAAGTGAACAAAAGAAAAAAAATAATTCTTTCTTTGAATAATCTGCTTTTTCTCTCATTGAATGTTTAATTCTAATACAGCCCCTACTCTGTGAAGACAGTAGTTACTTAAAGAATGCATAGGATTCATTAGAAAACAAATTGGTTATCAATCAGACAAAAGAATATCTTCAATATCAACATATATCCATTCTAATTTAATTGCTGAGTGTTTAGTGTGTCATGTTATGATCAAAACTATGAAAAAGAGAATAACATTCAAGCATTTTATTGCCTTTTTACAGATCTCTACAGCATATGACTCTTTCAAAAAAATTATTTCTGAGAGAGAGAGACACAGAGACAGAGAGACAGCATGAGCAGGTGAGGGTCAGAGAGAGAGGGAGATACAGAATCTGAAACAGGCTACAGGCTCTGAGCTGTCTGTCAGCACAAAGCCCGACACAGGGCTCGAACCCGCGAACCTTGAGATCATGATCTGAGTCGAAGTCAGACGCTTAACAGACTGAGCCACCCAGGTACCCCTACAGCATATGACTCTTTAGACAGCATATGACTCTTTAGACTGTATTACCTCAGAAAGGATTATGATTCCACATACTGAAAGGGTAACAGAAAGACCTTATAGATGAAAGAGGGGGGGGGAAAGCCTCCTGAAAAGGATGAGAAGCACCACAAAGAACAGCCTGAGCTGTATGTGTTAGAAATTGTCATGGGAGCTAAATACACACCTATGGATTGCCTCATCTTTGGTTTGGTAGGCAACCCATCCCTCCTGAACCAGGAAATATTTCTTTGTATTTTCTTAAGGACAGGGTTATAGTTCCATAGCCAAGAGTCTAT
>NW_024085295.1:0-1286 GCF_003009895.1 Hyaena hyaena | reverse complement strand
CACCATGAACAAAGGCTGGGAAATTCCTTTAGGACAGCCCATGAGGCATGAGAGAACATTAGATCAGTTCCCTAAACTGATTTAAAGACAAAGTTTATGACAATGGGTAATTACATTTATACTGCTACACAGTGAAATTAATTTGGGGGAAATTTTTCCCTCTTAGTTTTGTGTTGTCTTCCCATTGATCCAATATAGATAGCTTGGGGCAGTGTTTTTTCATGGGAGTGTCATAAAAAGCATGATAAGAGGACTTAATAGGTCTATGAAACTGACGTATGTTAGTTTAAAGCATAAATATTACACTTGGGAAAAGGAAAAACGGCACCAGTAGTTGAACTATTCTCAGCTTTTGTTAACATTTTGGTATGTAAGCCCCCAGCAAATTATTTAAAATAGGTCTGTGATACATTTGCATGTAGTTTGCTGCCTCTTATGCTTTTATGAAATCCCAAAGTATTCAACTTAAGCGCTCATTAAATGTTTGTGCACCTGATTTATTTAAAAATTTACTTTAAAGCCCTCTGAATTCTAAAATTCCTTTTTTCATTGGACAGACAACTGAAAGAATTCCAGGCAAAAGAATCTTTTTTTTTGACAGGGCAAAAGATCCAGGAGACCTGCATTCTCCACCCAGCTGTGCCATCACAAGCTGTATCACACTGTGCGAACCACTTCAAATCTTTGGCTTTTGGTTTCTTCATCTGTACAACGAAGTGGTTGGACCAGTTGATCTCATTCTTCGAATGGTGAATTCCTGGAGGTGGAATTGGTTTCCATGGTGAATTTAACATAAGAGCTGCAGATGAATGCAGTTGTCAAGCAATTTTAAAAGTAAGTTTTGGTCATTATTGCAGGAGTTTTATTAAAAAAGACTGTAAACAGTTACAAGTCAAACTGTTCAAAGTTGATGATCTCCTGCATAAACGGATTTAAAAGCTTTATAAAGTCTAATACATAGGCATATCATTTCCAACTGGTTATATGTAATGCTTGTAGTTGTTTTTACAAAAGTCTGTAATCAGATTTGAGAATGTACCTTCTATTTATTAAAAAAAACATTGTTTACTAGCATAGAGCTTTCTTCACACACCATACACATGCGCGCGCACACTCGTACACACACACACACAAATTCATTACATTTTCAAGCTTCCTCTCCAGTAAGAATCTTCTAATACTGAACATGAACAACATTTTAGCTAAAATTTTCTGCACATTCCTTAATTTCAGGGCTTCTACAGTTTATTCCGTGTATGAATTCTCTGGTGTTTAGTTAGCGCTGA
>NW_024085294.1:0-1286 GCF_003009895.1 Hyaena hyaena | reverse complement strand
TGCGTCCTTTTTCTCCCAATCTCTCAGGTTTTGTAAGGTTTCCAATGGCTTCAGATCTTTTCCGTGTGAGGTATGGGCGCGAGTGCAAGTACGGAATCCTTACTTCTCCGCCATCTTGCCCTCTCCTGCCGAAGTATGATCATTTTTAAAGGGGAAATGGGTAATGGCAGAATTCAAGGTAGAGGACTTTGGGCTGTAGAAGAATCAGAAAGTAATGGTCACTGACATGGGAGACTATTAGGCTGAATAGTTTCATAAAAGCTGCATGAAAGCCTTTTAGCAGAGCGGCTGATAGCAAGGCTTGATGGAGGCTGACTGGGAAAATGGGCTGAGAATAAATGTGACTTTATCCAGAATTGCTACTAGTTCTTTGCATTTACATAGTGCTTTACAATGTTTCATGCCTTTCCATATAGTCTATCATTTATTTCCCATAGCACCAAGAAACATTAACCTTACCCTACGGCTGAGCACATCCTGGAACTGAGAAGTTAAGTTCTTAATAGGACAGAATTTTACATGATGAGACAAGGATGTGAGGCTATACATACAGACTTCAAACTATGTATTTCCTTTGTACTACAGAGTCATTTTGAAAATTGCTTCTAATAAGTGCACCCTTCTTACTATGGGTGACCAAAAGGCTGTGATCAACTGTTATTCATGATTCTGTCAGCTTATTGAACTAAGATTCCCTGACTGTGATCACAAGCGTTAAGTTTATAATTTTCAATTTTAAGTTAATAATGTTCAGAATTTAATGACACAATAATTGCAGCATTGGTCACCAAATGGCCAAAGTTGGAAGAATTTTAATATATGAAGATAGAAATTGATTCGTACTGTTTTAAGTTTTCTTGTATATTTAGTAGCTTGAACAGTAATTTGTTCATTGGTTAAATATTCTAATAAGACAGAGCGAACCGAATGTTGGAAGCCTCCTCATGCACAGGATTTGTGTGCATGGACGTGCTTGTGTGTTTTTGGCGTGGAGGGGACTGGATGACAGAAACGTAGGAAGTGATCTATGGCTTCTGTCCCCGTGTCTGGGCCTCTGGCGCTCACAGTCACCTCCTCGTCAGAATCATATACCCAGTTGGTTTATGCTCCCGGAAATTCCCGCGGAGATGAGAGAGTTCGGGGGACCCCTCCAGAGCCCCGCGGAGCAGTGCGGTGTCCAGGTCCAGCCCGGGGTCCCTGCTCCCACCAGAGCCTCCGGGGTCCCACCTCGGGGGAGAGAGGGTGCGGGGCCGTGTGTGTGCCCAACAGGGAGCCGGCCGGTGCTG
>NW_024085293.1:0-1287 GCF_003009895.1 Hyaena hyaena | reverse complement strand
GTGGGTTCAAGCCCCGCGTCGGGCTCTGTGCTGACTGCCAGCTCAGAGTCTGGAGCCTGTTTCAGTCTGTGACTCCCTCTCTCTCTGGCCCTCCCCTGCTCACGCTGTCTCTCTCTCTCTCCTAGAAATAAATAAAAAAAAAAATTAAAAAAAATTAAAAAAAAAATTTGCTCTTTTTCTTTGGAAAAACTATTTCTGTCCTGTTACTCCTTTCTTCTTTTGGATATATTCTACACAATTTTATTTTTATTTTTATCATTTTTATTGTGCTAAGATACATACAACATACAAGTTACCATTTTAACTATTTTAAAGTTTACAGTTCAGTGGCATTAAGTATATTAACAATGTACAACCATTATCACCACCACTGTCTAATTCCAGAACTTTTTCATCACTGCCACACAATTTTAGCACCTAATTGTTCTCTAATGTTTAGCCACTGTGTTAAGTTTTAGGGTTGTAAGATAAACAAAATTTAGTTCTTGTTCTTAAGGACTTTACAGTCTGATGAGGGAAACAAGTAAACCAGCAGTTTTGATACAGCGTGGCATATTATATGTTCAAGATTGGGTTAAGATTGATTCAAGTAAAATTTTACATTGAAAAAGCAAAGTAACTTTTTGGTAACATTCAAGTTGCCCTAACACTCCACACACTGAATTAACATAGGCTAGACTGAAGGCTTTCGTCTTTTGATTTAGGTCAATTCAGGACTCACAAATCATCATGCCCTCTTTTGTAACAGAAAGGGAACCAGAAAGTTGATATTCTGTTTTAAAGCCAAATTATGAGCTATTATTTGCTAATGGAGTAGGGAGATCAGAGAAAACCTGAATAGAGAGAACTTCCTAGTTGTCTGTGTCTATCCTCAGTTGAACTATTTTGACTTTAGTTGCAATGACTGCTTGCTTCATTATGGTCAAATATGGCATTATACAGATATATTTATCTCTCTTGGCAAATCATTTGAGGAATGGTATTTAGAATACTGTGTCAAGAGATTGTGTTTTTAGATTCTTTGAAACTTGGGAGTTAGCACTTGATTTAAAGTTGCATGTTTTAGAAGTTTTAGTTTAAAAGCAATGTTACCAACATTGAACAGTATTAGAATACAGATTTTTATTTGCATTCTTCTATTATTAGGATTTTTTTTTAATGTTTTATTTATTTCTAGGAGAGAGAGAGACAGCGTGAGCAGGGGAGGGCCAGAGAGAGAGGGAGTCACAGACTGAAACAGGCTCCAGGCTCTGAGCTGGCAGTCAGCACAGAGCTTGACGCGGGGCT
>NW_024085292.1:0-1287 GCF_003009895.1 Hyaena hyaena | reverse complement strand
GAGTCACAGACTGAAACAGGCTCCAGGCTCTGAGCTGGCAGTCAGCACAGAGCCCGACGCGGGGCTCGAACCCACGAACCGCAAGATCATGACCTAAGCGAAAGTCGGACGCTTAACCGACTAAGCCACCCAGGCGCCCCAACAGACATTTATTTTTATTCAGATGCTTTTATAAAAGAATTCCTGCAAAACTGTTTCTTCTTAAGGGAAACTCTTGAAAAGCACTCTTCTTAAAGGACTCTTGAAAACACCTTAAATTTTTCTTATTTTTAAATTTTAAATTAATTAATTAATTAATTCTAAAATTTACATCCAAGTTGGTTAGCATGTAGTGCAACAAAGATTTCAGGAGTAGATTCCTTAATACCCCTCACCCATTTTGCCCATCCCCCATCCCACAACCCCTCCAGCAACCCTCTGTTTGTTCTCTGTATTTAAGAGTCTTTTATGTTTTGTCCCCCTCCCTGTTTTTATATTATTTTTGCTTCCCTTCCCTTATGTTCATTTGTTCTGTGTCTTAAAGTATTCATATGAGTGAAGTAATATGATATTTGTCTTTCTCTGACTGACTAATTTTGCTTAGCATAATACCTTTGAGTTCCATCCACACAGCTGCAAATGCCAAGATTTCATTCTTTTTGATTGCCGAGTAGTATTCCATTGTATATATGTACCACATCTTCTTTATCCATTCATCCATCGATGGACATTTGAGCTCTTCCCATACTGTGGCTATTGTCGATAGCGCTGCTATAAACATCGGGGTGCATGTGCCCTTTTGAAACAGCACACCTGTATCTGCCGGGAGCCGCACCGGCCTCTCTGGATGGCAGTCACAGCAAGGAAATGGCAGTGTTTGCACAGCTCCTGCCATGAGAAATGGAAACTGGTATCTCTTTCTGCTACTACTGGCTCATGTTGGAAGTGAGGCTGCGGGTATTGACCAGGCCTCACAATATTCTATAACAGACCCATATTCTGAACACAGATACCTCATAAGGAAAAGCATATTCCTGCCTTTACAAAAGAGATTTTAGATGAAAGCTCTATGGATGATTGTCAAAAGGTTCTTCCTATGGGCCTTGCAGATCCAAGGCTTAGATAATAAAGGGGGTTAAGAACACAAGAGTTACAATTGAGCCTGGCCCCGAGACAAAGAGCCTATTTTGGAGTTAAGGTTCAGATAAAGGCAGAACATAGTTACCACATATATCTTTGCTAATTGGTGAAGCATAGCAGTCCCTTCCTCAAGGCCTACATTCCACAAGCACCCTCCCTTACACTGGC
>NW_024085291.1:0-1287 GCF_003009895.1 Hyaena hyaena | reverse complement strand
TATTACTTTGGCTATTCGGGGTCTTTTGTGGTTCCATACAAATTTTTGGATAGTTTGTTCTAGTTTTGAGAAGTATGCTGGTTGAATTTTATTGGAATTGCATTGAAAATGTAGATTGTTTTGGGTAGTAATGACATTTTTAACTATATTTATTCTTCCTATCCATGAGCATGGAATGTTTTTCCATTTCTTTGTGTCTTCTTCAATTTCCTTCATAAATTTTCTATAGTTTTCATCATACAGATCTCTTGTATCCTTGGTTAGATTTATTCCTAGGTATGTTATGGTTTTTTGTTCAATTGTGAATGGGATCAGCTTCTTGATTTCTCTTTCTGTTGCTTGATTATTGGTGTATAAGAATGCAACCGATTTCTGTACATTGATTTTGACCCTGCAACTTGGCTGAATTCTTGGATCAGTTCTAGTAGGCTTGTGGTGGAGTCTGTCGGATTTCAATGTAGAATATCATGTCGTCTGCGAAAAGTGAAAGTTTGACTTCCTCTTTGCCAATTCTGATGCTTTTATTTCCTTTTGTAGTCTGATGGCTGATTCTAGGACTTCTGGCACTATGTTAAACAACAGTGGTGAGAGTGGACATCCCTGTCGTGTTCCTGATCTCAGGGGGAAAGCTCTCAGTTTTTCCCCGTTGAGGAGGATGTTAGCTGAGGGCTTCTCATAGATGGCTTTGATGATTTTTAAGTAGCTTCCTTCTATCCCAACTTTCTCTAGAATCTTTATTAAGGAAGGGCTGCTGTATTTTGTCAAATGCTCTTTCTGCTGCTATTGACAGGATCATATGGTTTTTATCTTTTCTTTTGCTGATGTGATATATCACATTGATTGATTTGCGAATGTTGAACCAGCCCTGTAATCCAGGAATGAATCCCACATCATCTCGGTGGATAATTCTTTTTATATGCTGTTGGATTCCATTTGCAGGTATATTGTTGATGATTTTTACATCTGTATTCATCAAGGATATTGGCCTGTAGTTCCCATTTTTTGCTGGATCTCTGTCTGGCTTGGTAATCAGAGTGATGCTGGCTTCATAAAATGAGTCTGGAAGTTTTCCTTCGATATCTATTTTTTGGAATAACTTGAGAAGTATAGGTATTAATTATGTTTTTTTTTGTTTTGTTTTTTTTTACAAATAGTTTATTGTCAGATTAGTTTCCACATAACACTCAGTGCTCATCCCCATAAGTGTCCTCCTCTATGCCCATCCCCCCCTCCCCCCCACATCCATCAGTCTTCAGTTTTTGTCAGCATTCAAGAGTCTCTCATGGT
>NW_024085290.1:0-1287 GCF_003009895.1 Hyaena hyaena | reverse complement strand
TGAGGAATATATTTTGGAATCTGAATGGCCAAATCTCTCTTTTGGGTCAATCATGCTTTTGCATCTGGGTAACCAGGACCCAGATCAGGAGCCAAAGGTGAGCAGCACCTGCAAGTGCCCAGGGTCCCCTTCCATCGCTCGCCCAGGTGACCTCCATCCTGACTAGATGGGGTCTGGTTTGCTCTCTGGCTGCTGAGGTGCAGCAGGACAGCACCTCGATGCTGGCTGGTCATGTGGCCTTGAGCTCACACAGCCTCCGGGAGCCTCGGGCCCACTTGTGCACAGTGAGGACCTTGCTGGGCCTGCCAGGTTGCTGTGAAAATCATCCAGAGTGTGTGTCAAGGCCCAGATCTGGGGCAGGCACCTAGTAAGGGCTGAGTGAGGGGCATCTGTCATCATCATCATCACTGACCTTTATGTCCAGTTTTGCACTGGCTGAACCCGGAAGTGGCCTGTGGCCCTGGCATGTGTTGTAGCTGCCCTGAGAGCTAGAGACAGCTGGAGCCTTCCAGACATTGGACAGTTGGTGTTGAAGATGCTTTAGGGCATCCTGGAGAAACTTTCCTGGGCTGGGCTGTCAATTAGCTTCAAAGACAACTTGGGTACAATCTACCATTGTCACAGCAGACCTAGGAGAGGGCTTGGGGTGCTCTCCTGTGACCAGAGAGGGTGATTCAGTGGGAGAAGCTGTCCCCTGGGTTTGAGTGCTCATGGGGCCATGCAGATAGATTGCAAAATTACTGAGAAAGCCAAGATGCAAAAAAGGAAGGAAGAAAGAAAGAAAAAAGACTTTGAGTTAAGTGTGTTTTTGCTGCTGTAGCTCGCTGGCAATAATGTCCAACTGGGGATGTCCAGAGATTATTCCCTTCAGACTCAAGGAGCCCAGCCATGGCTTTAAGCCTCATGCATTTGAATGCCCTAGTCCCTTTCCTTTGGTTTGCAGAGCGGGACGGCATCTCTGTCAGTAGCTGCTGTGTATTTCACAGTCTCTGTGAAAGTTCAAGGATGCACATTAAGATCTAATTGTCGAGTTTCTTGACATTCAGTCTTGTCTCCTTTGTCAAGTGTTGACACTGATGTCTGGGTACTTGAAAATGGAGCCGGTCATGGAGAGAGATTCTGGAAATACCAAGAAGAGGGTGCAGGAAGCCAGCTACACCTTCCCACACACTTATTCCTTCCAGTGCTGCCCCCAGGGCCCAGGGCACAGAGTTCTGGAGCCACAGGCCCCCCTCTGGGGTGGCTCCCCAACTTCAGGGATGTTCAGATCCTGGGAAACAATTATAG
>NW_024085289.1:0-1288 GCF_003009895.1 Hyaena hyaena | reverse complement strand
TTTTTTTTTTTTTTACAAATAGTTTATTGTCAAGTTGGTTTCCATATAACACCCAGTGCTCATCCCCACAAGTGCCCCCCTCCGTGCCCATCCCCCCTCCCCCCCCACATCCATCAGTCCTCAGTTTTTGTCAGTATTCAAGAGTCTCTCATGGTTTGCCTCTCCCCCTTTCCCCCCTTCTTCTCCCCCACGGTCCTCCGTTAAGTTCCTCCTATACGTGCAAACATATGATATTTGTCCTTCTCTGCCTGACTTATTTTGCTCAACATAACACCCTCAAGGTCCATCCATGTTGCTACACATGGCCAGATTTCATTCTTTCTCATTGCCATTCATGTCACTTGAAGCTTTTGTGCTCCGGTCTATATTCATCTAGCTCTGCTCCCTCTTGAAGTTGGAGCTTAAGCTCCCAGCTGTCACTTGTAGCTGTTCTGGAGATGTTTCTCCTGTGTTATCTATCTGTCTATCTGTCTGTCTGTCTATCTATCTATCTATCTATCTATCACCTATCTATCTAGAAAATGTAGATTAAAAAATCTATCTATTTTTATCCTTTGTTTGGCTTCAGAATTCTCTCATAGTTCTCTTGGTCTATACCTTATTCTATTTATATAGTACCTGGTATTTACTACAAGCAACTAACTCTATAACTAATACTTTATCCAGTAGTGGGATCATCTGTCCCCTTTTATTTGCAGTTGCACCTAAAAGTAGCACCTAATATATTAAACATTTCTAGCAGAATAGCCTGTCTTCACAATATTTGTCAAAATGACTCTCCGTGAGTGAAGTAATCAAGGCAGATTTTTGTAGACCCTCTATATTTGTTGTCACTAATTCTTAGAAGCATCCTTTTTTTTTATTCTTGGTGCTTAGATATTAAAATACTTTAATAATTTGGAGCTTTCCTAAGATGCTTAAAGCATTTTTGTTCTGGAAATTTTTTCCCAAGTTAAATTTGTCTGTATTGAAGAATAATGCACATACAACATTGTATTAGTTTTAGGTGTTCAACATAATGACTCAATATTTGTATGTATTGCAAAATGATCACCACAATAAATCAGTCATCATGCATAGTTACAAATGTTTTTTTCTTGTAATGGGAACTTTTAAGATCCACTCTCTCAGAAATGTTCAATTATGCAACACAGGTTTCTCCAGGACTTATTTATTTTGTAATTGAAAGTTTGTATGTTTTGACCCCCTTCACCCATTTTACTCATTGCCTACATTAAAAAAATTTTTTTTAATGTTTTATTTATTTCTAGGAGAGAGAGAGAGAGAG
>NW_024085288.1:0-1288 GCF_003009895.1 Hyaena hyaena | reverse complement strand
GAAATAAGTCAGGCAGAGAAGGACAGCTACCATATGTTTGCACGTATAGGAGGATTAGGAGGAACTTAACGGAGGACCATGGGGGAGGAGAAGGGGGGAAATAGTGGCGGAGAAGGAGAGAGGCAAACCATGAAAGACTCTCGAATGCTGAGAATAAACTGAGGGCTGATGGCTTGGCGGGGGAGGGGGGAGATGTGCATGGAGGAGGGCACTTGTTGGGATGAGCAATGGGTGTTCTATGGAAACCAAGTTGACAATAAACTATTTGTAAAAAATTTAAAAAAAGAATATAAAATAATGCAAAATCATGAAATCCTTCATCTCTTGAAAGGAATTGGAATGAAAATATACAAGACTGGGAGCCCCAGTGTGGAAGGGCCTGTACTATACAGCAGTCTCATCAGGATGCCTGGGGGAACATGTTTGGTGTTTTTACACCGGCTCCCACCTCAACCCACTCTGTCCTTGGCAACTGTACTTGTGGAATCAAATGTTGTAGTGCATTTTGAATAACTGAGTATGTTTTCTGGAAAGTTATTAGGATTTTAATCTCTTACAAAATGGGTAGTTCTGTGAAAAAAATTATTTCTGTCTGTGGAAAAATAACAGAGAATGGTCATTCCTATGGGGTCGCCTGGGTGGCTCAGTTGGTCAAGTATCCAATTTTGGCTGAGGTCATGATCTCGCGGTTTGTGGGTGTGAGCCCCTAGTTGGGCTCTGTGCTGACAGCCCAGAGCCTGGAGCCTGCTTTGGGTTCTGTGTTTCACTCTCTCTGCCACTCCCCTGCTCACGCTCTGTCTCTCTCTTAAAGATAAATACACATTAAAGAATAATAATAAAAATAGAGGATGCCCTATGCGTAAATGTGAAGTTCGATGAGGTTCCTTTAAATCTCTATAATCCATCAGGTTGTACATGATACAACTTATGAAGAGTTACAAATAAAAAGTGGCAGATGAGGGGCGCCTGGGTGGCTCAGTCGGTTCAGTGTCCGACTTCAGCTCAGGTCACGATCTAACAGTTCATGGGATCGAGCCTCGCATCGGGCTCTGTGCTGTCAGCTCAGAGCCTGGAGTCGGCTTCAGATTCTGTGTCTCCCTCTCTCTTTGCCCCTTGCCCACTCTCACTGTCTCTCTGTGTCTCAAAAATAAACATTAACAAAAATTTAATAGACAGTGGCAGATGAGTAACACAGACGAGTAGTGCTCTTATGGTTGACCTTTATTTTTCCTACCCTTCATCTGATGGAAGATATTTTCCTGGTACTTTATATTCCCTTCAAACTCTT
>NW_024085287.1:0-1289 GCF_003009895.1 Hyaena hyaena | reverse complement strand
ACATGGTCTACAGACTGAGCCAGCCAGTCACCCTGACAAAGGACAGATTTAAAGCAAATACTACTATTGTAGGGTGCCTGGCTGGCTCAGGTGGTGGCCTGGGCAACTTTTGATCTTGGGGTTGTGAGTCTGAGCTCCATCTTGGGTGTAGAGATTACTTAAAATAAAATCTTAAAAAAAGAAAAAAAAAGAAAAAAAAAGAAAAAGACTTACTGCTGCTCCTAAGGGAGAAAAAATGAAAAAGAAGTCAAAATTGAAAGGTTTTGGAGCTAGAAAAAACCCTAGGTGTTAAGATTAAAGAGGATCACTATGTTGAATGAAAATGAACAAATAGACCTACATAGACATATTCTGGCAAAAAAAAAGTTTAATTACCCAAAAAAATAAAAAAAAAAAATGCTACTACCTAAAGAGAATAAATAGGTTAGCTATAAAGAAAAATAATTATGTTGCATTTAAATTTTTTCTGGAATACTAAATACAATGGAACAATAGATACAAAATTTTTAGGGGAAAATTACCTGACAGAGCTATAGGTCAGCAAAAAACATGTACTAAAATCGGTATTTTCCAAGTGTAGTCCATGGACTCCTTGGGGTCTTAGAAATCTTTTCAGGGTATCTTCAAGGTCAAAGACTTTTTTGTAATAATACTAAGACATTGTTTGCTTTTTTCACTTTGTTAATATTTGCACTGTTGATGCAAAAGCAAAAGTGGGTAAGATTGCTGGCAGTTTAGGACAAATTAATACCAACTAGAGTAGTAATTATGTTCTTCACCACCACATACTCCCAAGTGTCCTTGATGAAACAATAAAAGATAGTACTTTTACTAAATCTTGAATCTTAAGTGCACATTTTTTTAATATTCTGTGCCACAAATAGGAAGTACACATATTGCTCTTCTGCTGTTTAGTGAGGTATGATGGTTGTCTTGAGGAAAATCATTTGTGCAACTGGGTCACAGGCTGAACTAGCTACTTTTTTCATGTACCACCATTTTTACTTGAAAGAAGGACTGACAGATAATCCATTGTTATCGAGACTTAGGTACTGGCAGACATTTTCTTGAAAATGAACAAAATGACCCTATTGCTTCAAAGAGAACAACTGACAATATCTGTTGCCTTTAAAGACATCTGAAGAGTGTCTGGGTGGCTCAGTTGGTTGAGCGTCTCACTCTTGATTTAGGCTCATGTCATGATCTCAAGGTTGTGAAATCAAGGCTCTTGTTGGGCTCCCTGCTGTGCATGGAGCCTACTTAAGACTCTCTCTCTCTCTCTCTCTCTC
>NW_024085286.1:0-1289 GCF_003009895.1 Hyaena hyaena | reverse complement strand
CTATCACCAGGGTGGAGCTGGGTGGGTGTAGAGGTGCTCCTTTGTTATGAAATTTCTCTTGGGCAAATAGTGTTAGCACTCTGATTCAAAACCTGCTCTGACTTTAGAAATGAAAAATTCTTAATACTGTCTCCTTGTAGCATTTATTTTGCAATTATGGATTGAATTGGTTTGTAATTTAACATGATCTAAGTCTGTCTGGTTCATCCTCATTCCACTGAAAGATAAGGTGGTGTGGTTCTCCTTAGCCCTTAGGAATGGAAGCACTTAGCTCTTCTCTTCGCTAGTGTGAATTTTTATTTTTTTCTCCTGCCTTACACTTTCAAAATCTGGCATAAGCCCATACTTGGTAAATGCACGCAGGAAAAGAAACCTGGATACTTCACTTAAAGAACTCTCTTCCTTCTCTGGAATTTTAGTTGATCTGGTTCTCACTGTTTCTATATATCTGAACTCTTTAAAAATATAATTTTTGTAATTTTATTGTAATTTTTAAAGGAAGGTTAGCCAGGTGGCATTGGCATTGGTATTATCAGTATTTATCAGTACTTATGTTTGCTAACAAACAAAGATACAGAAGGGAAGACTACATAACATTCTACTAAATTTCCCTCAAATACTTTATCTTTTTTGTGCAGGCAACGGAAATATGGAAGACACAGACACGTTTTTATTCAAATTTAAAGGATATTATTTTCAATAATTAGACTTTGATGTTGGCTTTATACAAAATGTAGAAGATTTGGAAATCAGAGATGATGATGTCTTCATAATCACATACCCTATATCTGGCGAGTTCTGTATTTGAATAGCTAAGATAATAGATAAAATGATAATTCTATAATATGGGAACTGTATGTTTTTACTATTATATTCTATGTGCATGTACACTTACTCTCCTGGATATTATGAAGTAAATGTAATTAAATATCTTATTAAATAAGGCATTTTAAATGTAGTTATAAGTAGTATCTGGGATGCTAAGGGAAATGGGCACGATGAGGAGGCAGAAAGAAGACACCCTATCAAACACTGAGTTGCTGATGTCAGGTGAGATAGAACACAGGGATATTTACCACTTGAGCATCTACTTGGGACATATATTTAAAGATGCACTTAATGAACAAGTACCTTAGAAGGAGGAACTTTAACTTATAATAATTACCATGATTACTTAAATATTTTGGACCCTATGTTTCTTTTTATGTTTTATTTATTTATTTTATGTTTTATTTAATTTATTAATTAATTTATTTATTTCTGAGAGAGAGAGAGAGAGAGAGAGAGAG
>NW_024085285.1:0-1289 GCF_003009895.1 Hyaena hyaena | reverse complement strand
TTCAGGTCCTTTATCCATTTTGAGTTTATTTTTGTGTATGGTGTGAAAAATGATCTAGTTTCATTCTTCTGCATGTTGCTGTCCAGTTCTCCCAACACCATCTGTTAAAGAGGCTGTTTTTTTCCCATTGGATACTCTTTCCTGCTTTGTCAAAGATTAGTTGGCTGTATATCTTTGGGACAGCTCTGAGTTTTGAATTCTATTCCATTGGTCTATGTGACTGTTTTTGTGCCAATACCATACTGTCTTGATGGTTACAGCTTTGTAGTAGGGGCTAAAGTCTGGGATGGTGATGCCTGCTGTTTTGGTTTTCTTCCTCAATATGACTGGCTATTCGGGGTCTTTTGTGGTTCCATACAAATTTTTGGATAGTTTGTTCTAGTTTTGAGAAGTATGCTGGTGCAATTTTTATTGGAATTGCATTGAATGTGTAGATAGCTTTGGGTAGTAATGACATCTTAACTATATTTATTCTTCCTATCTATGAGCATGGAATGTTTTTCCATTTCTTTGTGTCTTCAATTTCCTTCATAAGTTTTCTATAGTTTTCATCATACAGATCTCTTGTATCCTTAGTTAGGTTTATTCCTAGGTATTTTAGGTTTTTTTGTGCAATTGTGAATGGGATCAGTTTCTTGATTTCTGTTTCTGTTGCTTCATTTTTGGTGTATAAAAATAAAACCGATTTCTTTACGTTGATTTTGTGTCCTGAAACTTTGCTGAATGGATGGATCAGCTCTAGTAGG
Organism: Hyaena hyaena; assembly: GCF_003009895.1. Classification (NCBI taxonomy): domain Eukaryota; kingdom Metazoa; phylum Chordata; class Mammalia; order Carnivora; family Hyaenidae; genus Hyaena; species Hyaena hyaena. Next base: position 543 of record NW_024085285.1, on the reverse strand, counting down.
CTTCTGGTAGAATTTGTTGGGTTTTACATGTAGAGTATCATGTCGTCTATGAAAAGTGAAAGCTTGACTTATTGTTTGCCAATTCTGAAGCTTTTTATTTCCTTTTGTTGTCTGATGGCTGATGCTAGGACTTCCAGCACTATGATAAACAACAGTCGTGAGAGTGGACATCTCTGTCGTCTTCCTGATCTCAGGGATAAGCTCTCAGTTTTTCCCCATTAAGGATAATGTTAGCTGAAGGCTTCTCATAGATGGCTTTTATAATGTTTAAGTAAGTTCCTTCTATCCTGACTTTCTCGAGGGTCTTTATTAAGAAGAGCTGCTGTATTTTGTCAAATGCTTTTTCTGCATCTATTGACAGGATTGTATGGTTTTTATCTTTTCTTTTATTGATGTGATGTGTCCCATTGATTGATTTGCGAATGTTGAACCAGCCCGGTAACCCTGGAATGAATCCCGCTTGATCTTGGTGAATGATTCTTTTTATGTGCTGCTGGATTTGATTTGCAAGGATCTTGTTGAGGATTTTTGCATCCGTATTCA
>NW_024085284.1:0-1289 GCF_003009895.1 Hyaena hyaena | reverse complement strand
GAAATATCCATTTGGGAACAGAAGGTACCATTATCCTTTCAAATATTTTTTTTATGATTTCATTTTGGTTATTTCCACTCTAGTAGATAATCCTACTGACCTATTTCATGTGTTCTATAAACACTATGAATTCAAGACACACTTCACAAATGTAAAGAGCTACCTCTTTATTTGTGAAAGGAGTCACACATTAGAAGACATGTTTATCTAGTACTTTGCTTTGTTTTAAAATTCTAATTTCTTTCATAGAACAATGAACTAAAGAAATGTCTTCAGGAAAATAAGAGAGAAAGTAAATTTCTCTCTGACGAAGATCTTAAATCGAAGATAAGAATCCCTTCTTTGCCTGGATTGCATTCTAATGACACAAGTAAATGTAACGAATTATTATTACTCATTCAACATGTTTTGTTGAAGGAGAACATCAAAATAGTTGAGCACTTTAATAACATTAAAAAGTTTCTTTCATGTTTATTATTGAAAGACAGAGACAGAGTACAAGCAGGGTGGGGGCAGAGAGAGAGGGAGACACAGAATCTAAAACCGGTTCCAGGCTCTGAACTATCAGCACAGAGCCCAACGCAGGTCTCAAACTCACAAACCATGAGATGACAACCTGAGCTGAAGTCAGATGCTTAACCGACTTAGGTACCCAGGTGACCAACTTAATGAAATTTTAAATGACACCCTAGAAAGTGAATGTGCTATCTTAATCTCAGAGAGGGAGAGAGGCATGTCAAAAATTAGAAAGTGGTAAGACTTGGCTGCTGAGTTTTACTGTAATTTGGCTTTGGTGGCTTTTTGTTCATTGGGTGAGGTGAGCACGACATATTCGCTTGCTGTTTACCACAGTAGAGAGTGGGCCTCTGGGAACCAAACCTCTTTCTGAACTAGAATTTCACGAGGACCAGCATGATGAGTTGTGTTATTTCAAGGACTAGGAGTTACCTTTTGTTTTCAGAACTAGGTAATTATCACAACATTCAGCTCTGCCCTCTAAGATATGTAGAAAATCCCCAAATATAAGTGAGAAAGTGTGATAGCCAAACTATATAATACTTTCCTTTAAATTTTTTAAAAAAAAATTCTTTATTAATTTTTTATTTTAGTGAGAGAGGGCATGCGAGTGAGGGAGAGGGGCAGAGGGAAAGATGGAACATCTTAAGCAAGATCCATGCTCAGTGTTGAGCCCAACACAGGTCTGGATCCCATGATCCAGGAATCATGACCAGACCCCAAATCAAGAGCCTGATGCTCAACTCACTGAGCTACCCAGGTGCCCCATAGTG
>NW_024085283.1:0-1291 GCF_003009895.1 Hyaena hyaena | reverse complement strand
TTTTTTTTTTTCCAGTTTCTAGAGGTTCAGAGCTTTCTGATTAAAAATTATTAATTAGAGGGGCTCCTGGGTGGCTCAGTCGGTTAAGCATCTGACTTTGGCTCAGGTCATGATCTTGCGGTTCGTGGGTTCGAGCCCCGCATGAGGCTCTGTGCTGACAGCTAGCTCAGAGCCTGGAGCCTGTCTTCAGATTCTGTATCTCCCTCTTTCTCTGACCCTCCCCTGCTCATGCTCTCTCTCTCTCAAAAATAAGTAAAACATTAAAAAATTAAAAAAATAAAAATTGTTAATTAGATAAACCACTTCCAAATTGCAAGGGCTTCCCTTTTGAACTAAAATAAAAATTGCAGTTAATGTGCCCATAAAATAATGTCTCAAGCAAGGTGAATGGAAATGGGCTTTGCCAACTGCTATAGATATCATGAAAATACTTGTCAGTTCTATGACTCTGACCAGTTACATAAACTCAATGAACCTTCATTTTCTTATCTGCACAGCGAGAATGATAAAATATGTACTTGACAGGCTAAATGAATTGACATTTAGAAAGTACGTAAAACAGTGCCCAGCACATAGCAAGTGTTCACTAAATATAGTTATCATATTATAATAAGTATGGGCTTATAATTATGATAATGTAGTATGTTAGATGCATCACTACCTAGAGCTGTTACTATTATTTAGCATACTGAAGACATTCTATTCTGTTTCTGTTCTGGTATATTTTCACTCGTTTTCATTCCTAGCTTTGTCAGTAAGCTCCTGGAAGGACACAGATTGTGTACACTGGTTCCACTGAAACTTCCAGAGCCCCTGTCCATGATCGTGATTGGCAGAGCCTCTTGCAAGGTGGTCCACTTTCCCTGTTTCTACCTACAAACAAATACTGCTACGGACGGAGGCTGTAACTCTGCCCTAAGTGAGAACAGACAGTACAGGGAAGCCAGAATGGCAGCATCTTAGGTTAAAAAAACCTTTTAAGATTTCTCTGTGTCTTCTTCAATTTCCTTCATAAGTTTTCTATAGTTTTCATCATACAGATCTCTTGTATCCTTGGTTAGGTTTATTCCGAGGTATTTTATGGTTTTTTGTGCAATTGTGAATGGGATCAGTTTCTTGACTTCTCTTTCTGTTGCTTCATTATTGGTGTATAAAAATGCAACCGATTTCTGTACGTTGATTTTGTACCCTGCAACTTGGTACAGCCCCTCTGGAAAACAGTGTGGAGGTTCCTCAGGAAACTAACAATAGAACTCCCTTATGACCCAGCAATAGCACTGCTAGGAATTTA
>NW_024085282.1:0-1291 GCF_003009895.1 Hyaena hyaena | reverse complement strand
AGTTTATTGTCAAGTTGGTTTCCATATAACACCCAGTGCTCATTCCCACAAGTGCCCTCCTCCATGCCCATCACCCCCCTTCCCCTCCCCCCCACCCCCAACAGCCCTCAGTTTGTTCTCAGCATTCAAGAGTCTCTCATGGTTTGCCTCCCTCCCTCTCCCCCACTATTTTCGCCCTTCTTCTCCCCCTTGTTCCTCCGTTAAGTTCCTCCTAATCCTCCTATACGTGCAAACATATGATATTTGTCCTTCTCTGCCTGACTTATTTCACTCAGTATAACATTTATTACCTATCTTTGATGACCTTGTTCCAGTTCTTTCCAAACAAATAACCAAGAAAATCTTCCTCAAAGAGTGAGCTCAGGTATTTAATTACTTCTCTCAAGAATTTAAGAGATAGGGGAGTCTGGGTGGCTCAGTCAAGTTCAGCATCCAACTTCGGTTCAGGTCATGATCTCATGGTTCATGAGTTTAGCCCCACATGGGGCTCTCTGCTGTCAGTGCAGATCCTCTGTTTTCCTCTCTCTTTGCCCCATCCCCCCACTCTTTCTCTCTCAAAAAGGAATATTAAAAAAACAAGTTTAAAAAAAATAATTTAACAGGTAAGATGTGCTAGCCTGTCAGATCCTGGGTCCATCCATATCAGTATCTTGTTTCTACATCAAGGAAAATGATATGGGGGGGGGGATCTCAAAATGTCATGCAAATACCTTAGTTATCTTCAACAACTTCTAATAACCTATTACTTATATACCTAGAATTTCTTTGTTTCCTTAGGATTGGTTTATTGATACAGATGGTCACATATTGTATGGCAGAGAGAGTCCCAAAGGAGAAAGGATCTGGATCTTTTTTTTTTTAGTTAATATCAAGGCTTCTACAGAGAATAGGAAACTGTCACTTAAGGCATGGAAGCTACAGGTGCTTAAGCTGGGTGATAATTGAGATTGTGTGTTCATTTCAACAAAGAAGTGGACAGGAAAATGCTGATCTGGTGATTTCTGCTTCTTCCAGAAAATGGGACTTCAGAGAAGAAAAACAAGGAGATGTTTAGGCCCATATAGAAATGATAAAGCTTTACTTGTGAGGAAGGTCACTACTGAGGTATCTTAATAGTTACCATTGACTTAGCAACTTCTGTTACTAAGTTTCATTCTCTTCTTTTTTTTTTAATTTTTTTAAAAAATTTATTTCTAGGAGAGAGAGAGAGAGTGTGAGCAGGGGAGGGTCAGAGAGAGAGGGAGACACAGACTCTGAAACAGGCTCCAGGCTCTGAGCTGGCAGTCAGCAC
>NW_024085281.1:0-1291 GCF_003009895.1 Hyaena hyaena | reverse complement strand
TGTGCTGACTGCCAGCTCAGAGCCTGGAGCCTATTTCAGAGTCTGTGTCTCCCTCTCTCTCTGACCCTCCCCTGCTCACACTCTCTCTCTCTCTCCTAGAAATAAATTTTTTAAAAAAATTAAAAAAAAAAGAAGAGAATGAAACTTAGTAACAGAAGTTGCTAAGTCAATGGTAACTATTAAGATACCTCAGTAGTGACCTTCCTCACAAGTAAAGCTTTATCATTTCTATATGGGCCTAAACATCTCCTTGTTTTTCTTCTCTGAAGTCCCATTTTCTGGAAGAAGCAGAAATCACCAGATCAGCATTTTCCTGTCCACTTCTTTGTTGAAATGAACACACAATCTCAATTATCACCCAGCTTAAGCACCTGTAGCTTCCATGCCTTAAGTGACAGTTTCCTATTCTCTGTAGAAGCCTTGATATTAACTAAAAAAAAAAAGATCCAGATCCTTTCTCCTTTGGGACTCTCTCTGCCATACAATATGTGACCATCTGTATCAATAAACCAATCCTAAGGAAACAAAGAAATTCTAGGTATATAAGTAATAGGTTATTAGAAGTTGTTGAAGATAACTAAGGTATTTGCATGACATTTTGAGATCCCCCCCCCCATATCATTTTCCTTGATGTAGAAACAAGATACTGATATGGATGGACCCAGGATCTGACAGGCTAGCACATCTTACCTGTTAAATTATTTTTTTTAAACTTGTTTTTTTAATATTCCTTTTTGAGAGAGAAAGAGTGGGGGGATGGGGCAAAGAGAGAGGAAAACAGAGGATCTGCACTGACAGCAGAGAGCCCCATGTGGGGCTAAACTCATGAACCATGAGATCATGACCTGAACCGAAGTTGGATGCTGAACTTGACTGAGCCACCCAGACTCCCCTATCTCTTAAATTCTTGAGAGAAGTAATTAAATACCTGAGCTCACTCTTTGAGGAAGATTTTCTTGGTTATTTGTTTGGAAAGAACTGGAACAAGGTCATCAAAGATAGGTAATAAATGTTATACTGAGTGAAATAAGTCAGGCAGAGAAGGACAAATATCATATGTTTGCACGTATAGGAGGATTAGGAGGAACTTAACGGAGGAACAAGGGGGAGAAGAAGGGCGAAAATAGTGGGGGAGAGGGAGGGAGGCAAACCATGAGAGACTCTTGAATGCTGAGAACAAACTGAGGGCTGTTGGGGGTGGGGGGGAGGGGAAGGGGGGTGATGGGCATGGAGGAGGGCACTTGTGGGAATGAGCACTGGGTGTTATATGGAAACCAACTTGACAATAAAC
>NW_024085280.1:0-1291 GCF_003009895.1 Hyaena hyaena | reverse complement strand
CCCTTCTTCTCCCCCTTGTTCCTCCATCAAGTTCCTCCTAATCCTCCTATACGTGCAAACATATGATATTTGTCCTTCTCTGCCTGACTTATTTCGCTCAGCATAACACCCTCAAGGTCCATCCATGTTGCTACACATCCTTTCTGCCTATTTTTAATTGGATTATTGGTGGGGTTTTTTGATGTTGAGTTGCATAAGTTCTTTATATATTTAGGATATTAACCCTGTATCAGATATATCATTATCAAATATCTTCTCCCATTCTGTAGGTTGTATTTTTGGTTGTTATTGCTTGTTTTCTTTGCTGTGCAGAAGCTTTTTATTTTAATGTAGTTTCAATAGTTTATTTTAGCTTTTGTTTCCCTTGCCTTGGGAGCCATATGTAGAAAAATGTTGCTATGGCCAATGTCAGAGAAATTACTGCCTGTGTTCTCATCTAGGATTTTTGTGGTTTCAGGTCTCACATTTAGGTTATTAATCCATTTTGAGTTTATGTTTATGTATGGTGCAAGAAAGTGGTCCAGTTTCATTCCTTTGCATGTTACTGTCCAGTTTCCCAATACCGTTTCTTGACGAGACTTTTTCCCATTGCATATTCTGCCTCCTTTGTCAAAGATTAATTGACCATATAACAGTGGATTTATTTATGGGCTCTTTATTATGTTCCATTGATCTAAGTCTATTTTTGTGCCTGGGAGTGTGATGTCTCCACTTTTGTTCTTCTTTTTCAGGATTGCTTTGGCTATTCAGGGTCTTCAGTGGTTTCATACAAATTTTAGGATTATGTGTTCTAGTTCTTTGAAATATGCTGTTGATATTTTGAGAGGGATTGCATTAAATCGTTAGATTGCTTTTGGTAGCATGAACATTTTAGCAATATTTGTTCTCCCAATCCATGAGCATGGAATATCTTTCCATTTATTTGTGTGATCTTCAGTTTCTCTCATCAGTGTTTTATAGTTTTCAGAGTACAGGTGTTTCACCCAGGAGAGTGATTTTTGAGTAGACCATGGAGTAGCCTAAACCTCTTTTATTTTTATTTTTATTTATTTTTTTTATGAGCATGGAATATCTTTTTATTTGTGTTATCTTCCATTTATTTCGTAGTGTATTACAGTTTACAGAGGACAGGACTTTAACCTCCTTGGATAAGTTTATTCCTAGGTATTCATTTTAGTGCATTTGTAAACAGGATTGTTTTCTTTTCTTTCTTTTTTTTTTTTTTTTTTACAAATAGTTTATTGTCAAATTAGTTTCCACATAACACTCAGTGCTCATCCCCACAAGTGTC
>NW_024085279.1:0-1291 GCF_003009895.1 Hyaena hyaena | reverse complement strand
CCGCGTCGGGCTCTGTGCTGACTGCCAGCTCAGAGCCTGGAGCCTGTTTCAGAGTCTGTGACTCCCTCTCTCTCTGACCCTCCCCTGCTCACGCTGTCTCTTTCTCTCTCTCTCTCTCCTAGAAATAAATAAAACATTAAAAAAAATTTAAACATGCATTATAAAATGTCTTAGGAAACCAGTAAAAAAGATTAAAGAAGAAAATTCTAATTTTTTTTTAATGTTTATTTGAGAGAGAGAGAGAAAGGGCGTGATCAGGAGAGGGGCAGAGAGAAAGGGAGACACAAGATCTGAAGCAGGCTCCAGGCTCTGAGCTGTCAGCCCAAAGCCCAAAGCGGGGCTCGAACCCATGAACTGAGACATAGTTGGACGTTTAACCGACTGAGCCACTCAGGCGCCCCTAAAGAAAAATATCCTGAAATAAGAGGGGGAAATGGCATGAGGAAAACAAAGTCAGTCAAAATGGAAGGATGATGAGGGAAGCGTTTCCACATGGGTAGAGTAGGGACCCTCGGAAAATCCACTTCTTCATACAGGAAAGAGAGTACCAGCAAAAAATGTCAGAATTAACTTTTTCACAACCCTGAAAGTTCACCATAGTCTTGCAACAATCTGAAGAGCATTTATTTAAGAAAAATGGGATTTCAGCAAAACAGTGAGCATTATGAAGTTTCACTTTGCCCTATTCCCATCTTCCTTTTAAATATTCCTGGATAGGGGCGCCGAGGTGGCTCAGTCGATTAAGTGCCCTACTTCAGCTTGGGTCATGATCTCATGGTCTGTGAGTTCGAGCCCCGCGTTGGGCTCTGTGCTGACAGCTGGGAGCCGGGAGCCTGCTTCCGATTCTGTATCTTCCTCTCTCTATCTGACGCTCCCCAGCTCACACTGTCTCTGTCTTGAAAATAAGTAAACATTAAAAAATTAGAAAAAAATACTCCTGAATAACCTTGAATACTAACTGCTTCAGGACCTTGCATGGCTGTGAATAACTACAGCCTAGCAGACATCGATGGGAGCAGAACAAGTTTGGGGTTCCCCCCAAAAGCCTCCTCATGTCACTGACCTTTCTGGCAGCTCCCCAGAAAATGCTCATTATCAAGACTGATCTATATTTGACCTATCCTCGGGGCCGTTAATTTTTTTTTTTCATTAAAAAAATCAGAGATCTGGGGCGCCTGGGTGGCTTAGTCGGTTAAGTGTCCGACTTTCGCTTAGGTCATGATCTCGCGGTTCGTGGGTTCGAGCCCCGCGTCGGGCTCTGTGCTGACTGCCAGCTCAGAGCCTGGAGCCT
>NW_024085278.1:0-1291 GCF_003009895.1 Hyaena hyaena | reverse complement strand
GGGCCTGGGGGAGGTTTTCTTTGGTTCTGTTTTAGTGACAAGTCCAAGTTCTCCAGATTTTCTTTGACTTTCATTTTGAATGTGGCGCCCTGTGTTTCTGGTGTTAAATGAAGTCAGACTCGGGGCTTGAGGGTTGTTGAGTGATGGACGGGTGGGTGTGGGAGAAGGAAGCCCCTCATTCCTCATGCTTAGGGGAGGCAGTGGGGTTTGGGGACAACCAACGTGTTCGAATGTGGTAGCGGATCCCGGGGGGAGGCTGCAACTTCAATGTCCTTCTGTGAAACGGGAGCTGTGAAGGATCACATGGGAAGTCCTGCACACGGTGCCGCACAGAGAAACCCTAGTTCCTTCTCTGGGCAGGTGAGCTGTCCCCTTCCTTCTCCACTTTCAGCACCCCGGTCCCCATGCGCCCCACACTGGGAGCACCAAGTGCCCTTACCTGGCTCTGCTTACCTCTGCTTCCCTTTTACAACTTGTCTCTTGGGGCACCTGGGTGCCTCCGTCGGTTGAGCTCTGGATATCTCGATATCAGCTCAGGTCATCATCTTATGGTGGTGGAATCAATCCCTGCATCAGGCTCTGCAATGACAGCATCTAGCCTGCTTGGGATTCTCTCCCTCTCCCTCTCTATCTGCCTCTCCCCTCCTCAGGCTTGAGCATGCATGTGCACACGCTCTCTTTTTTTCTCTCTCTCTCTCTCAAATAAATAAAACTTAAAACCTAACTTCTGGTCTACCTCCGTGTCCCTGGCTGGCTGGACTCGGACTTGCAGTTTGCACACTGTGGCGAACAATGACACAGGGGTTACCCTGCTCACTCCTACTGTGGGAGTCCCTGGTTAACACTCCGAACTCAGGGCTACGCTGGGCAGCTCACTATAGGCAGATGAACCTCCAGTCCTGTCTGGGCTCTCATCTTTTTGTGCCCTAATGTGTCAACTCATTTCACCCACCTGAGCCTCAGTTTACTGCACTAGGTTCCTATGCATTCGGCACCTGAGTGGTTCATGTGTGCACTAGTAAAGATGTGCTGACGGAGGGGTGCATTGTTCCCAGTAGACTGTTAGCACATGAAAAGGATGTTTTTAAAACCTCACTCAATAGTATTTAGCAGACGGGAGGGGAAAGAGTAATTAAGTGCCATTTGTCACCCAGCCCAGCTCAATAAACATTTTTTGTTGTTGTTATGCTTAAGAGAAAAAGAAAATGTAATTAAGTTTAAAGAACTAAATTGGGGCGCCTGGGTGGCTTAGTCGGTTAAGCGTCCGACTTTCGCTTAGGTCATGATCTCG
>NW_024085277.1:0-1292 GCF_003009895.1 Hyaena hyaena | reverse complement strand
CACAACCTCGCAGGCGATCCCCTCAGGGCAATTCCAAGCCTCTTGCCTAGCCCTGGGGGTGGAGCCAGAATCGCTGCTCCCTTCTCCTCCAGGTCTGGTTGGCAAGCATGGGCGAGGGTTTGCCTGCGGGCTTTCTCAGTTAGAAAGGCTTTCTCAGTGGATTCTGCGTCCTTTTTCTCCCAATCTCTTGGGTTCTGTAAGGTTTCCTATGGCTTCAGACCTTTTCCGTGAGAGATATGGGGGTGAGTGCAATGTACAGAGCTCCCTACTTCTCCGCCATCTTGCCCCCTCCCTCACAGAACAATTTTAAAATTTGTATAGAGCCAGGAAAGACCCTGAATAGCCAAAGCAATGTTGAAAAAGAAAACCAAAGCTGGAGGCATCACAATTCCAGACTTCAAGCTACATTACAAAGTTATAATCGTCAAGATAGTACGGTACTGGCACCAAAAAAAAAAAAAAAAAAAAAAAGATGCATAGATCAATAGAACAGAATAGAGAACCCAGAAATGGACCCACAAACCTATGACCAACTCATCTGTGACAAAGCAGCAAAGGATACCCAGTGGGGGGAAATAAACAGTCTCTTCAGCAAATGGTGTTGGGAAAACTGGACACCAACGTGCAGAAGAATGAACATGGAGCACTTTCTTACACTAAACACAAAAATAAACTCAGAATGGATGAAAGACCTAAACATAAGGCAGGAAGCCATCAAAATCCTAGAGGAGAAAGCAGGCAACAATCTCTTTCACCTCAACCACAACTTACTTGACATGTATCCAGAGGCAAGGAAGCAAAAGCAAAAATAAACCAATGGGACCTCATCAAGATAAAAAGCTTCTGCACTGCAAAGGAAACAAACAGCAAAACTAAAAGGCAACTGACAAAATGGGAAAAGATATTTGCAAATAACATACCCAATAAAGGATTAGTATCCAAAATCTATAAAGAACTTATCAAACTCAACACGCAAAAAAACAAATAATCCAGTGAAGAAATGGGCAAAAGATATAAATAGACACTTTTTCAAAAGAAGACATCTAGATGACACATGAAAAGATGCTCAACATCAATCATCATCAGAGAAATACAAATCAAAACCACAATTAGATACCCCCTCATACCTGTCATAATAGCTAAAATTAACAACTCAGGAAACCACAGATGTTGGCAAGGATGCAGAGAAAAAGGAACCCTTTTGCACTGCTGGTGGCAATGCAAACTGGTGCAGCGAGTTTGGAAAACAGTATGGAGGTTCCTCAAAAAATTAAAAATAGAACTATCCTACA
>NW_024085276.1:0-1292 GCF_003009895.1 Hyaena hyaena | reverse complement strand
GACTGAGCCACCCAGGTGCCCCTCCAATAACTTTTAAAAGAATAAAAATTTCTACTATATGTGAAAATCAAAATGATGCCTTCTTAATTACCATGCTCTATAGTAATTCCAATTATTTGAAGCTCTGCTCTAGTATATTCTGTAGAGAATTAAAAACCAATACAGTACTATCCTAAAATTCCAAAGTTCACATTGTAATGCATAAGGATCCCCAAATCATCCTTCTGAATGGATTAGATTCAGCAATCCTAATCATATACACCAAAGTAAGTTATTAAAAAGAAATAAACTGATGTTAGCCATCCCTTCCTCCAGCTTCACCCCAGAATGTAACTAGCTTTGTATATCTTAAGAATCTGATTTGGTCTACACTGACCAGGGATATGATAGAAGAAGGAGCATTAGTAAGAAAGAAAGTTCCTGTATTCCAGGACTAAAGAGAAGAACTAAAGATAGAGGTCGGTACTCTGAGTCGGAGAAGATTAAGCTGAGAGGCACTAAAAAGTTTAAGCTTTTCTAAAAGTTGAGGAGGAAATATAAAAACAAATTCTTTATCTGTAATTCTTTATATTTTAAGCAGCTTTTTCTTGAATTATTAATAATCTTTGCTTTGTATAATTAATTGGCTTGTTATTATATATATATAGGTTTTTGATAGTTGGAGGTACAAAACTATACTTCTATATTTTTTAAAAAGTCCTACTCTCTCCTGTTTAGAAATATTTATTTTAAAAACAACCAGTCTAGAGGTACCTGGGTGGTTCAGTCAGTTGAGCATCTGACTTGGGCTAAGGTCATGATCTCACTGCCTGTTAGTTTGAGCCCTGTGTCGGGCTCTGTGCTGACAGCTCAGAGTCTGGAGCCTGCTTCAGATTCTTTGTCCCTTTCTTACTCTGCTCCTCCTCCATTCATGCTCTGTCTCTCTCTCTCTAAAGAATAAATAAAACATGAAACAAATTTTAAAAACAACCAGTCTAATACTTGTACTACCGTTCCTGCTCATTCATATTTCTTCTATACCCCACCCTCTCTCCCTCTGTGCCTAGTCTATTTTGCCTATCAATTTATTTAAAAATATTCCATTATAAGTTTGTTTTAAAATTTTTAATGTTTATTTTTGAGAGAGAGAGCAAGAGAGAGAAAAAGACAGAGTGTAAGTGGGGGAGGGGCAAGAGAGAGAAACAGAGACAGAGTCTGAAGGAGGCTACAGTCTGAACTGTCAGTACACAGCCCAACACAGGGCTCAAACTCATGAGCCCTGAGATCATGACCTGAACCGAAGTTGGACGCTT
>NW_024085275.1:0-1292 GCF_003009895.1 Hyaena hyaena | reverse complement strand
AGCCTGGAGCCTGTTTCAGAGTCTGTGACTCCCTCTCTCTCTGACCCTCCCCTGCTCACGCTGTCTCTCTCTCTCCTAGAAATAAATAAAAATATTAAAAAAAAAAACCAAAGTATTCTGATGCTGGATCTGATGACCACCCAAGTAGTGGGTGACTCCTGCACGTTTCAAGCCTGGTGACTGACATTTGAAATATTTCCTTAAATAACCACGTCTTTACCCTCGCGTGTTACATCTATCCGGATTGTAAGCCCAGACCCAGACCGGGTGTGTAGGAGCGCAGGGCAGCTGAGGAGGGAAAGCCACGGAGCCTCCTAGAAGGACCCCCCAACGATGGGCAGGACAAGAAAGGCGGGACCCGGGTCTGGTGGCCGGATCCGTGGCGGCCCTGAGCCCCCCACGCAGAAGCGGGTCTCAGGCTCATGGTCACGGTGCCCGGACGGCCGTGAGCACGGAGCGCGCCTGCCGTGGACGCTGTTACAACGCGAGGAGTCTGTCTTCCCTCAAGACTCCGTCCCTCGGCTTCACCGGCAGTCTGAGACCCGGGGGGCGGGGCCGCTGAGATGGGGCGGGGCCGCTGACATCAGGGGGCGGGGCCGCTGAGACCCAGGCAGGGCAGGAGCACTGAGATCCAGGGGGCGGGGCCGCTGATGGGGCGGGGCCGCTGACATCCAGGGGGCGGGGCCGCTGAGATGGGGCGGGGCCGCTGACATCCGGGCAGGGCGGGGCCGCTGAGATCCAGGGGGCGGGGCCACTGAGACCCAGGGGGCGGGGCCGCTGATGGGGCGGGGCCGCTGACATCCAGTCGACGGGGCCACTGAGATACAGGGGGCGGGGCAACTGACACCCAGGAGGGGCAGGACCACTGAGATAGGTGGCGTGGCCGCTGAGATGGTGGTGGGACGGAGCCGCTGACGTCCAGAAGGCGGGGCCACTGAGATGGGGGCGGGGCCGCTGAGATGCAGATGGAGCAGAGACGCTGCGATGGGGCGGGACCACTGAGATCCAGGCGGGGCGGGGCCCTTGAGATGGGGGCGGGGGGGGCACTGATATCGAGGGGGCGGGGCCTCTGACATCCAGGAGGCGGGACCGCTGACATCCAGGGGGCGGGGCTGCTGAGATGGGGCGGGGCCACTGAGATGCAGGCGGGGCAGGACCACTGAGGTCCAGGGGGTGGGGCCTCTGACATCCAGGAGGCGGGGCCGCTCAGATCCAGGGGGCGGGGCCACTGAGATGGGGCGGGGGCCGCTGAGATCCAGAGGGCGGGGCCGCTGAGCTGGGGGCGGGGCCGG
>NW_024085274.1:0-1292 GCF_003009895.1 Hyaena hyaena | reverse complement strand
GAAGTCAATTCCAATGATTACAATTTGTTGAGCATCTAACTTACGATTTCATTATGTTCCTTTGCATTGAAGACTCTCTAAAAGAGGGCAGAATAGTATTAATTAGGCATGTGTATCATCATTTCTATTTATAGTAGAGGGTTCTATTTATAGTAGAGGTGATTTGTATATCTGGAGAAATGACTTTGAAGACGAACACATCTCTTCAAAAGGTGAAATTTGTGACTCTCTTAGCAATGATCATTTGGGACTTTCAGCTTGAATGAATTGAGATTATGACATATATCCATATTCTTATAGATTCTAAGTGATACTAAAGTTTGAGCATGTTTTTGTTTTAATGAGTCTGTTTGTTATTGGCAGAAATATTGATGGAATTGGAGTTATTTGCCAGGCACCATGCTTAAAACTTATGGATGATTCAAGGATGCACAGAATAAGAGATTTTTTTCTGCCATTACACATCATTATCCTAAGATCTGAATGGAAGAGTATAGAAATAATGCAATAAAGATAAGAAGTGCTTTTCAATAGTTTATGGGTATTGTGACCAGAGAGTGAGTGTTTAAAAAGTATCATGTTTATTCTAGGGAACTTGTGCATTAAAATTTATGGTTTTGAATTTCAGGAATGATGGAAAAGTAGAAAAATTAAAGGTAAAGGACATTTGTAAGGCCATATATATGTTTTAAGCTTTTTGTTAGGGATGAAACATAGCGGAATGAACAAATAACTTATGACCAATATTAGAAAAAATAGTAGGAAGTATTCTCTACTGAAGGAAAAATTTCTAATAATGAAAGTACTCACAAAAAGAAATCAGCAGCTTTATTAAAATCCCTGTGGAAGGCATTCATTAAAGGACTAGATAATACTCATTTCTTGGTGTTGAAATTTGAGTGTGGAGTAGAAGAGATGACAATGAATTTGTATTCCTTTCCAGTTAGGATTTCATAGTTGTTACAGTGAAAAGTAATTTAAATTTTGGGATCTGCCTGAATCTGAATATAGTGACCTAGACAATGAAGATAAGAAAAACATCACAAACAAACAAACAAATAATAAATACGCTCCCCCCCCCCCCCACTGTATGTCTGGAGATGGAGAGGTTGGATGTTTAGTTTAGTTGAGAAGAGAGGGAATATTTGGACTTAGACAAAAGTCAAGAGAGAGGTTAATTTATAGATGCAAGGTGACAAAACAAGGTTTCTAGATCTCAGCACTATTGACATTTGACATGAGGTGTTTCAATGTTGTTGAGGGCTTTTCTGTGCCCTGAAATGGGCATCATT
>NW_024085273.1:0-1293 GCF_003009895.1 Hyaena hyaena | reverse complement strand
GTGATGTATCACATTTATTGATTTGTGAACATTGAACCAACCCAGGATGAAAACCACTTGATCTTGGTGGATAATTCTTTTTATGTGTTGTTGGATTCGATTTGCAAGGATCTTGTTGAGGATTTTTGCATCTGTATTCATCAAGGATATTGGCCTGTAGTTGTCTTTTTTTGCTGGATCTCTGTCTGGCTTGGGAATCAGAGTGATGCTGGCTTCATAAAATGAGTCTGGAAGTTTTCCTGTGATTTCTATTTTTTGTAAATGCTTGAGAAGAATGGGTATGAATTCTGTTTTAAATGTCTGGGAGAATTTTCCAGGGAAGCCATCTGGTCCAGGGCTCTTATTTGTTGGGAGATTTTTGAGAACTGATTCGATTTCTTCACTATTTATGGTTCTGTTCAGATTTTCTGTATCTTCCCGTGTGAATTTTGGCAGTGAGTGTGTGTTTAGGAATTTGTCCATTTCTTCTAAGTTGTCTAGTTTGTTGGCATACAATTTTTCATAGTATTCCCTTATAATTGCTTGTATTTCTGAGGGACTGGTTGTAATCAGTCCATTTTCATTCATGATTTTGTCTATTTAGGTGCTCTCTCTTCTCTTTCTGAGAAGCCTGGCTAGAGGTTTGTCAATTTTGTTTGTTTTTTCAAAAAACCAACTCTTGGTTTCATTGATCCGTTCAACTGTTTCTTTGGTTTCTATGTTGTTTATTTTAGCTCCGATTTTTACTATTTTTCTGCTTCTACTGGTTTGGGGTGCTGTTGTTGCTCCCCTTCTAGTTTCTTTAGGTGAGCTGTTAGATTTTGTCTTGAGCTTTTTCTAATTTCTTGAAATAGGCCTGGAGTGCAATGTACTTTCCTCTTAAGACTGCCTTTGCGGCAACCCATAGAGTTTGGATTGTTATATTTTCATTTGTTTTCATATATTTTTAAATTTCTTCCCTAATTGCCTGATTGGACCATTCATTCTTTAATAGGGTGTTCTTTAACCTCTCTGTTTATGCAGGTTTTCCAGACTTCTTCCTGTGATTGACTTCAAGTTTCATAGCATTGTGATTTGAAAGTGTGCATGGTGGGGCACCTGGGTGGCTTAGTCAGTTAAGGGTCCGACTTTCGCTTGGGTCATGATCTCGCGGTTCGTGGGTTCAAGCCCCGCGTCAGGCTCTGTGCTGACTGCCAGCTCAGAGCCTGGAGCCTGTTTCAGAGTCTGCGACCCCCCCTCTCTCTAACCCTCCCTGCTCACGCTGTCTCTCTCTGTCTCTCCTAGAAATAAATAAAACATTTAAAAAAATTAAAA
>NW_024085272.1:0-1293 GCF_003009895.1 Hyaena hyaena | reverse complement strand
GGGGAGGGTCAGAGAGAGAGGGAGTCACAGACTCTGAAACAGGCTCCAGGCTCTGAGCTGGCAGTCAGCACAGAGCCCGACGCGGGGCTCGAACCCATGAACCGCGAGATCATGACCTAAGCAAAAGTCGGACGCTCAACCGACTAAGCCACCCAGGTGCCCCTGTTTTAATTTTTATTTTTGAGAGAGAGATAAAGAGAGAGTGACAGATAGAGTGTGAGCAGGGGAGGGTCAGAGATAGAGGGAGACACAGAATCTGAAACAGGCTCCAGGCTCTGAGCTGTCAGCACAGAGCCCGACGTGGGGCTTGAACCCACGAACCATGAGATCATGACCTGAGCTGAAGTCAGATGCTTAACTGACTGAGCCACCCAGGTGCCCCCTATTTATTTATTTTTTAAAGTTCATTTTGAGAGAAAGAGTGTGGGGGGAGGGGCAGAGAGAGGGAGAGTCCCAAGCAGGCTCCTCACTGTCAGTGCAGAGCCCAGTGTGGGGCTCGAACTCCCCAACCAACATGACCTGAGCTGAAGTCAAGTCAAACATGTAACTGACGGTCCCCCAGGGACCCCTCGTTTGCCATTTTGGACACGTGTGCTACCAGATTGTGAGGAAACTGGGCTTCAGCACAGGTGAATGTCGTTGGACCCTTGGTGTTTGTGACTCGCGGCTTCCGGTTTTGAGACCGTGCTGTCCAGGTGTGTGGGCTGGTTGGGCCCGTCCCGTGGAAAGGGAGCCTGGGGCGCCGTGCCCTCTGCCGTCACCTGCCCAGGTTCTGCTCTCAGTCCCTGTGATGCCAGTGCCCTTGCCTCTAGCAACTTGGTCTACACCACAAGCTATTGCTTCGGCAGTGCTGTCCAAAGTCAGATTATTGTGCTTTCAGTGCCTGAAACGGGGGCAGATGAGGTCTGGTAGCTGTGCGACCTTGGGCAAGCCACTTACCCTGTCTGGGTCTGTTTCGGCCTCTATCAAGGGCAGAGGATGATCGTCCCACCTCCGGGGATAATGTAGGGCTTAAATGAGCGGACCCAAACGTGTACGTACCCGGCAGACTGTGCCACGGGGGAGACGTGCGTGGCTCCCAGTGGGGGTCGTTCCTCTGAAATCCCTGCACGGCTTTAAAATCCTGGCTGCCTAGTCCCTGCTGTGGCTTCTTAGAGCTCATCTTCCAGGGATGGGACCCAGGCTCTTAGGATTTTTTTTTTTTTAATTTTTTATTTATTTATTTATTTTTTATTTGTAGGAGAGAGAGACAGCGTGAGCAGGGGAGGGTCAGAGAGAGAGGGAGTCACAGAC
>NW_024085271.1:0-1293 GCF_003009895.1 Hyaena hyaena | reverse complement strand
GTGGGTTAAGGACTCTGATGAGAAATGAAGGAGGAAGCAGCTTGGGACTTACTAGAAGTAAGAGAAATCTGACATTTAGAGCAGTCTGGCAATGGACAAGCTATCTCAGAGATGAGGAGAGTCTATCCCTGGGGGCTTGAGGCAGAGATCAAAGGGTGAACTTCATCGACTTTGTAGAGGGAAAGTTTCCTGAGATTGTAGGGTGTGTGGTTTAGACCTAAATCCTTTGATTCTTTTAGGTTCCAGGAATCAGCCCGAGTCAGAATTGAAGGTGTAAGTAACACTAATGGTTCAGTAGTCATGCTGAAAATGAGACTCATGTTTGTTTTCCTGGCACATGAATTTCAAGGGTTTAAGATATGTCTCTTTCATTTCCTATACTTGCACGTATGTGTGCACACACAGCTGTTTCCAACTTGTCCTTGTCACCCAGAACATCTTAGCCTGTGCTCCCACAATCCGTCCCTCAAGACATTGAGCAGCACAGATATTTTCCCTGGTTACTCCTCCAATGTGGCCAGGTCACTTCATTATATCCTATCTGGACTATCACATGTGTCCTTCTAACTTCATCTCCCGTTGCCAGCTCTCATCCTTTTAAGGCGTTCATCAATCTGCCGGCAGAGCGGATTTTTAAAGGCAAAAGGCCTTTTTGTTATTCCACCTAAGGCTTAAATTATTTTGTTTAAAACTGTAACTTTGTATTTGTTATTCTTCCCCTTTCCTTGCCCTCAACAACCTCCATTTCTGCTTATGAAGCAATTCATATGTTATTATTGCCTATTGAATTGCAATCCATCTAAATTCCATGTTTCTTTGATTTTGTCCAAAGTATTTCCTCTCGGAATGCTCTTCCATCTCCTCTATCTGGCTAATACCTACAGAAGAATGATTTCCCTTGATAGCCAGATATATGCTGCCCATTTTAATTAAAGCTACAAAACATGAATTCTTATTTCCTTTAAGACTATGTTTTCTCCAATGTAAAACTCTAGAACAATGGTTAGCAACCACCATTGGTGATGTTTCCCACCTTGCACATGCAGATGATATTTTGCAGTGCAGGAGATGGTTTTGATTTTCATGACAAGAGACAACAAGTGGCATCTAATGGGCAGGAGTCAGGGATCCTGCTGACCCCTCTGCAATATAGAGAATTACCTCAGAAGACAAAATTTATCTCTTCACAGTGGCAGTTGTGCTGAGAATGAAAAACCCTGCTCTAGAAGAATATCCAGTTGGCCTCATGAAGTTGGAAATGTAAAACTATCAGGTAGGAAAGCACCTACTTTC
>NW_024085270.1:0-1294 GCF_003009895.1 Hyaena hyaena | reverse complement strand
GCTGACTGCCAGCTCAGAGCCTGGAGCCTGTTTCAGAGTCTGTCACTCCTTCTCTCTCTGACCCTCCCCTGCTCATGCTGTCTCTCTCTCTCTCCTAGAAATAAAAAAAAATAATAAAAAGAAAAAAAGAAAAAGAAAAAGTTACTGAAGAGTTAAGGGGCTAACTAGACTGGATAAGTCAATATCTTTACTTGTAGCTGAATTAGAAACCAAACTGAAGAGCTGTAGGAAGAAAAGATTACAGGACACCTGGGCATCTCAGTTGGTTGAACATCCGACTCTTGATTTTGGATCAGGTCATGATCTTATGATTTGTGAATCGAACCCTGCATCAAGCTTTTGAATCTTTTTTAAAAGAGATTTAAAGAGAAAGCATTACAAATAAAATAGAAGCCTCAAATCTTACCTTCATATCCTCGAGTCTTTACCTAGAAGAGGTATGAACAAAATTAAATTTGATGTAGAAACAATATTTTTAATAGTTTATTGTCAAGTTGGTTTCCATATAACACCCAGTGCTCATCCCCTCAAGTGCCCTCCTGCATGCCCATCACCCCCTTCCTCTCTCTCCCACCCCCATCAGCTCTCAGTTTGTTCTCAGCATTCAAGAGTTTCTCATGGTTTGCCTCCCTCCCTCTCCCCAACTATTTTCCCCCTTCTTTCCCCCCAAGGTCCTCCGTTAAGTTCCTCCTAATCCACCTATATGTGCAAACATATGGTATCTGTCTTTTTCTGCCTAACTTGTTTCGCTCAGCATAACACCCTCAAGTTCCATCCATGTTTCATTCTTTCTCATAGAAACAATGTTTTTTATAAAATATTTTTGACAAAAAGTCAAAATAATAATCTAATGTGGTATTATAATAAAGGTCACTTCAGCAAAATATTTTATAAGTGTTGCAATTCTAGTATAGTTAATATACAGTGTTATATTCGACACGGGTGCACATATAGTGATCCAACAATGCTGTACATTACTCAGTGTTCGCCATGGTAAGAGTACTCTTTAATCCCCATCACCTATTTCTCCTAGCCCCCCATCCACCTCCCCCCTTGTAACCAGCACTTTCTTCTATCAAGTTAGGAATCTCTTTCTTAGCTCATCTCTCTCTCGTTTTTCCTTTTTGCTTGTTTGTTTGTTTCTTACATTCCACACGAGTGAAATCATATGGTATTTATCTTTCACTTAGCATTATAACCTCTATATCAATCCATGTTGCTGCAAATGTCAAGATTTCATTCTTTTTCATGGCTCAATAGTGTGTGTGTGTGTGTGTGTGTGTGTGTGTGTGTG
>NW_024085269.1:0-1295 GCF_003009895.1 Hyaena hyaena | reverse complement strand
TCACAGACTGAAACAGGCTCCAGGCTCTGAGCTGGCAGTCAGCACAGAGCCCGACGCGGGGCTCGAACCCACGAACCGCGAGATCATGACCTAAGCGAAAGTCGGACGCTTAACCGACTAAGCCACCCAGGCGCCCCCGTGGCACTCTGTTTTAATGAAAGCTTAGGTTCCTCCTTGAGCTGCAGCAGGATCTCAAGGGCTGTTTGGTATTGGAGGGTCATCTTCTTAATTTGTGGGTGACTGTGTGTTGGGCTTCATTAAAGATGGCTGTTGTATGCCTGGCTAAAAGCTCTATTTTTAATTTTAAATCCATAGAGGTTTTCCAGGAGAATTATGGCTACAGGAGAAGACTTTTAATAAATATCCTAATTATGAGGAATCGCTGGCAAATGAGAGATACCTCTCCCTGGAGATAAGGGCCTCCCAGCCTGCACCATGCAATCCAATGTAAGGGAAATGAGGCCATACATTATTTCCATAAGTCCATAGTTACTCCCATGGAGTGGGGAATGCTCGAGCTTTGAAGGAGTGATTTTCTTACCCAGCCACGCAGGATTGGTCAAGGTGATAGTTGAGTCAGGCAGTTGTTGGGGAGTCCTTCTCATTTTCCAGCTGCTCAAATAATCCTACGTCCCTGGGGTCCTGTTCTTATCCAAACAGAGCAACAAGCACGACGATTCTGTGTATACGAGCTGTTGTGGCACTTTCTCTGAAGTTCACCTCAGGTTGTCTAGCATTGGTCTTCAGTATTTTTATAAAAGCAGTTTTAATTTTTAATGACTCTAAGTCACAAGAAAGGAAGACTCGAAACCTTAGTTTGGACAGCTGTAGACAGATTTGAGGAAGCCAGAAGAATTGAGGGCCTCATCAGGTTTATAAGAAATAGTATCAAAGTCTAGTGGTTATTAGAAAATAACATGGTTATTTTCTCGCTGAATTCTCTCTCATTTCCAGAGATAGCAAAATGGAGGATAATTGATTTGTAAAACAAGTCCAGTTTTAGCAAAATGGTCTAATTACTTACAAAAGGTCAACAAACAGTGATTGGCCATATAAGTTTTTCAAAAAGCCTCCTTTGCTCAAAGTTTTTATAAGGAATCTCTACATTGAACTTTTTTTTTTAAAACATTTTTTTAAAATATTTTTTTAATTATTTATTTCTAGGAGAGAGAGAGAGAGAGACAGCGTGACCAGGGGAGGGTCAGAGAGAGAGGGAGACACAGACTCTGAAACAGGCTCCAGGCTCTGGGCTGGCAGTCAGCACAGAGCCCGACGCAGGGCTCGAACCCACGAAC
>NW_024085268.1:0-1295 GCF_003009895.1 Hyaena hyaena | reverse complement strand
GAAAGAAGGGGATGAGTCTCCCCGCCTAGTCCTAGCAGTTCCTGATTTCTCCAATTCCCACTGGAACGGGATTGGCATGTGGCTCAACTCGAAGCCACCTGCGGAAGGAAGAAGCCCTGCTGCAGCACTCTCTGGCTAGAGTGACGTTGGGAAGACTCATTGTGGAGCCTCAGATGAAGAGGGCTGTGTGTGCGTAACGTGGCAAGTGTGACGTGCCGTGACCAATCATTCCACGAGACCTACCAGGAGGTGAGGTCCTATTGCCTCTGCCTCTGTGACAGATACTGTACGATGTGAGATTTGTTTTCCTGGTACATGCACATGTGTTGGGCGTACAATGAACGCATTTACATTGTCCTATTTGATTCACTTTAATATGCATAAACCCTCATGATGTAATGGTGATGGGATCTTGTATTGAGAGAGTCGACACCATTAAGAGTAATGCTTAGGGAAGTCTATATACACCCAGGGAAACACGCCGTACACCAAACACACACGTGCACACGTGCACACACACACACGAGCACTGAGAGTTACAGTACATGGATTCACATGTAGACACACCTACTTCCCTGCACACAAACCTACACCACCTGATGGCATTACCGCTGCTTCCAGGGTCACTACCATGTGACCATGGGTCTTTTGGGTGGAGAACCCCTTCGGACTACAATGTCCTTATTTTCATACCAGCCGGAGCTGGAATCACGGTGGCTCTGCACAGTAAGCCTGTAAGAAAGCCCCCACCTTTCTCATCTTCCGGATTTCTCCTTACCAAGCGAGTGACTCCAGAGTACATACTGCTTTCACATTCCAGTTGGGTGCTCTGCAATGTCAGAAGAGAAAACACTATTAGGATCAGATGATGCTGTGTTTTGTTGGCACAGTCATCTTAGTGACAGGAGCAGACTAGATGGGAAAGAGCGATAGAGGCCAGCAAACCCCAAAGCAAGAGCAGAGCAAACACAGTCCTAAACAAAGGCATCACATATTCCTGCAGAGGGATATGTCCCAAGGCCTTTTTAAAATTGTTTAACGTTTATTTATATTTTAGAGAGAGATACACACAGGGTACAGTCAGGGCAGGACAGAGATAGAGGGAGACACAGATTCCGAAGCAGACTCCAGGCTCTCAGCTGTCAGCACAGAACCCTATGCAGAGCTCTACCTCACGCACCGTGAGATCGTGACTTGAGCCAAGGTTGGACGCTTAATCGACTGAGCCACCCACGGACAACCCAAGTCGCTTTGGAAAAATGATATGCAAGAACAAAAGTTGGCTGCTCGTGAAC
>NW_024085267.1:0-1296 GCF_003009895.1 Hyaena hyaena | reverse complement strand
GCCGGGCATGGGTGAAAGGAGGAGAGAGAAGCTCAGGAGTCAAGAGGCCCAGGAACTCACCTGGTCGGATCGTGGACTGGGACTGGGCATCTGGGAAGAGACAAGAGCACGTGAGACACTGCACAGAGCTGGCATAAAGGGACGCAACAGGGAAGGCTCTGAGCAGGTCAGACACCATCGATGCGGGTCCCCAGCTATGGACGGTGGGGCACGTGACAGCCACAGCCCGGAAGGATGCCCCTCTTTAAAGGGTCAGGCACACCATGACTTCCCATGTCAGGGTGATTGGCCCCATGTCTCTAAGAGGTGACTAAAATGACACAAAACAATCATTTGCCTTGAGCTTCCAGCAACGCAATATGGCAGCGGGACTGAGGAGTCCGGTTCCCGCCAGAATGCCATGGCGGACCTTTCAGGCCTGACTATGAGTCATGACAAGGGTGCCTAGCAGTCAAACTGCAGAAGGAGCCACACTTCACACCGGACACCCTCCGGAAAGCCCGGGCATCACACCTCCCTGGTTGGAGATGCCGTCGGGGACTCAAGACGTCAATCGGGGTAGCAGTGGGGACACACACACTGGTCGGCAATCCTCGCCATGGGATCCCCGAGACATCTCCATTCAGGAGGCGGATCCTTTGGTGCCAGCTGCACTGTGGCAGGAGGCCAGTAACGGCTTCATGGCCTGGCAGTTTGGCACCTGTCCTCATTTACCACCTCCACACCTGGCAGCCTGACAGAAACTGGCACTGATTATGGCGGAGGGTTCAGGAGACTTGAGGGAGCCAGGGATGATATAAGTAGGCTGAAACGAGCGGATCAGAATATGAGGACTCCCAAGCCACCACCGAGAGAAACACCGAACGCCGCGAGGCTCACCGGAGCAGATGACACCGGCGTCCTCCCCGTGGCCACAGTTGTGCGAGTTCCAGCCGTTGTGGGGGCAGCGCCACAGGTAGGACTCTTGTCCGGAGCAGCGCACGTTGTCCAGCACGATGGGCCCTGAGCCCTGACCAAACCGGGCACTTCCTGGGGCCGACACTGCCCGGCCACAGCCCAGCTGCCTGCACACCACGTTGGCGTCATTGATGTCCCAGTCGTCGTCACACACAGTGCCCCAGGAGCCTCGGTACAGGACCTCCACGCGGCCCTGACACCGGTCACCTCCATTCACCAGCCTCAGGGACAAACCTGTCTCGTTCCCTAGCAGGACAAAGAACAAGACCCGCTGTCCATGTCTATCCTCTGGCCAAAAGCTTAAGGCTCTTTGAAGACTCAAAACCTTGCTCATGGCCA
>NW_024085266.1:0-1296 GCF_003009895.1 Hyaena hyaena | reverse complement strand
ACTCTTGAATGCTGAGAACAAACTGAGGGCTGATGGGGGTGGGGGAGAGGGGAAAGGGGGTGATGGGCATGGGGGAGGGCACTTGTGGGGATGAGCACTGGGTGTTGTATGGAAACCAACTTGACAATGACTTAAAAAAATCATACGGGGCGCCTGGGTGGCTCAGTAGGTTAAGTGTCGCTTTGTAGGTTCAGGCCCCCCACGGGGTTCTGTGCTGACAGCTCAGCCTGGAGCCTGTTTCAGATTCTGTGTCTCCCTCTCTCTCTGACCCTCCCCTGCTCACGCTCTCTCTCTCTCTCTCCTAGAAATAAATAAAACATTAAAAAATATATATCAAATTGTAGAAAGCCTCCACGACATCCTAAGCTCTCTGAGGGTTGGGTTTATTCCCGTTTGATGCATACGCCAGACCTGCAACCTTTCGATTCTTCAGCTTCTTCTTTGAAACCCCATAGTCAGGGTTTGGGAGGTTCCCTTGCACAATCTCCTTCTGGGAGCTGACACATCACACTAAACATTCAGCGAAGATTCTTCCTGGACTTGTTGCCCTAGGGCCTTGATGACAAGATTTGCCCACCCTGGGTCATCTTTCCTGGGTTTTCTGTACGCCAGAAAAAGGCACTGGGGTCACCAGGGCTGAGCAGCATCTCTGTAATGAGACCTATTCTTGATGTAATGAAATCTGTCCTTTCGGTGGTAAACCCCGCCGTGCTCTTGGTTTTCACTGAGATTTGTGTTAACTTTTTTAGGAAACGGATGCTCTCAGCAACTACTAAGAGCGTGTTGTCATTGGAACGCTAAGTGGGGAAGTTTCATTTCTTCCTCGGGAAACATCTTTAAGTGAAATATGTTGTAGAAAACTCTTTGAGCATTTCAGTGACAAATTCGGTCAAATCCTGCTCTCTCCTCTCACTTAAAGCCAGGCCCACCCCAAGCTCTGAGACCAACGTGAACTAACAGCAGAAGGGACTTCCAAAGGTTTACTATCTCAACCTTGATAGCTGAGTATCTGCTCACTCCTTTTTTTTTTTTAATGTTTTTTAATTTATTTCTGAGAGAGAGAGAGACAGCGTGAGCAGGGGAGGGTCAGAGAGAGAGGGAGACACAGAATCTGAAGCAGCTCCAGGGCTCTGACTGTGCTGTCAGCACAGAGCCTGACGCGGGGCTCGAACCCACAAACCGTGAGATCATGACCTGAGCCGAAGTCGGACGCTTAACCGACTGAGCTACCCAGGTGCCCCGAGTATCTGCTCACTCCTAATGCCAGCCCATTCCCTGTGCTTCACATTCAGTTAC
>NW_024085265.1:0-1296 GCF_003009895.1 Hyaena hyaena | reverse complement strand
AGTAACTGAATGTGAAGCACAGGGAATGGGCTGGCATTAGGAGTGAGCAGATACTCGGGGCACCTGGGTAGCTCAGTCGGTTAAGCGTCCGACTTTGGCTCAGGTCATGATCTCACGGTTTGTGGGTTCGAGCCCCGCGTCAGGCTCTGTGCTGACAGGTAGCTCAGAGCCTGGAGGCTGCTTCAGATTCTGTGTCTCCCTCTCTCTCTGACCCTCCCCTGCTCACGCTGTCTCTCTCTCTCTCAGAAATAAATTAAAAAACATTAAAAAAAAAAAAGGAGTGAGCAGATACTCAGCTATCAAGGTTGAGATAGTAAACCTTTGGAAGTCCCTTCTGCTGTTAGTTCACGTTGGTCTCAGAGCTTGGGGTGGGCCTGGCTTTAAGTGAGAGGAGAGAGCAGGATTTGACCGAATTTGTCACTGAAATGCTCAAAGAGTTTTCTACAACATATTTCACTTAAAGATGTTTCCCGAGGAAGAAATGAAACTTCCCCACTTAGCGTTCCAATGACAACACGCTCTTAGTAGTTGCTGAGAGCATCCGTTTCCTAAAAAAGTTAACACAAATCTCAGTGAAAACCAAGAGCACGGCGGGGTTTACCACCGAAAGGACAGATTTCATTACATCAAGAATAGGTCTCATTACAGAGATGCTGCTCAGCCCTGGTGACCCCAGTGCCTTTTTCTGGCGTACAGAAAACCCAGGAAAGATGACCCAGGGTGGGCAAATCTTGTCATCAAGGCCCTAGGGCAACAAGTCCAGGAAGAATCTTCGCTGAATGTTTAGTGTGATGTGTCAGCTCCCAGAAGGAGATTGTGCAAGGGAACCTCCCAAACCCTGACTATGGGGTTTCAAAGAAGAAGCTGAAGAATCGAAAGGTTGCAGGTCTGGCGTATGCATCAAACGGGAATAAACCCAACCCTCAGAGAGCTTAGGATGTCGTGGAGGCTTTCTACAATTTGATATATATTTTTTAATGTTTTATTTATTTCTAGGAGAGAGAGAGAGAGAGCGTGAGCAGGGGAGGGTCAGAGAGAGAGGGAGACACAGAATCTGAAACAGGCTCCAGGCTGAGCTGTCAGCACAGAACCCCGTGGGGGGCCTGAACCTACAAAGCGACACTTAACCTACTGAGCCACCCAGGCGCCCCGTATGATTTTTTTAAGTCATTGTCAAGTTGGTTTCCATACAACACCCAGTGCTCATCCCCACAAGTGCCCTCCCCCATGCCCATCACCCCCTTTCCCCTCTCCCCCACCCCCATCAGCCCTCAGTTTGTTCTCAGCATTCAAGAG
>NW_024085264.1:0-1297 GCF_003009895.1 Hyaena hyaena | reverse complement strand
TCCCAAGCCAGACAGAGACCCAGCAAAAAAGGAGAACTACAGGCCAATATCCTTGATGAATACAGATGCAAAAATCCTCAACAAGATACTTGCAAATCGAATTCAACAGCACATGAAAAGAATCATCCACCATGATCAAGTGAGATTCATTCCTGGGTCACAAGGCTGGTTCAATATTCAAAAATCAATCAATGTGATACATCACATCAACAAAAGAAAAGATAAAGCCCATATGATCCTGTTGATAGATGCAGAAAAAGCATTCGACAAAATACAGCATCCCTTCTTAATAAAGACCTTTGAGAAAGTCGGGATAGTAGGAACTTACTTAAACATCATAAAAGCCATCTACGAGAAGCCGTCAGCTAACATCTTCCTCAATGGGGAAAAATTGAAAGCTTTCCCCCTGAGATCAGGAACACGACATGGATGTCCACTCCCACCACTGTTGTTTAACACAGTGCTGGAAGTCCTAGCATCAGCCATCAGACAACAAAAGGAAATCAAAGGCATCAGAATTGGCAAAGAAGAAGGCAAACTTTCACTTTTTGCAGACGACATGATACCCTACATAGAAAACCCGACAGACTCCACAGAAGCCTACTAGAACTGATCCAAGAATTCAGCAAAGTTGCAGGGTACAATATCAACGTACAGAAATCGGTTGCATTTTTATACACCAACAATGAAGCAACAGAAAGAGAAATCAAGAAGCTGATCCCATTCACAATTGCACAAAAAACCATAAAATACCTCGGAATAAACCTACCCAAGGATACAAGAGATCTGTATGATGAAAATTATAGAAAACTTATGAAAGAAACTGAAGAAGACACAAAGAAATGGAAAAACATTCCATGCTCATGGATAGGAAGAATAAATATAGTTAAAATGTCATTACTACCCAAATCAGTCTACACATTCAATGCAATCCCAATCAAAATTGCACCAGCATACTTCTCAAAACTAAAACAAACTCTCCTAAAATTTGTATGGAACCACAAAAGACCCCGAATAGCCAAAGTCATATTGAAGAAGAAAACCAAAACGGGAGGCATCATCATCCCAGACTTTAGCCTCTACTACAAAGCTGTCATCAAGACAGTATGGTATTGGCACAAAAACAGACACATAGACCAATGGAACAGAATTGAGAACTCAGAAGTGGACCCCAAAGCTCACAGCCAACTGATCTTTGACAAAGCAGGAAAGAATATCCAATGGAAAAAAGACAGCCTCTTTAACAGATGGTGCTGGGAGAACTGGACAGCAACATGCAGAAGAATGAAACTAGATC
>NW_024085263.1:0-1297 GCF_003009895.1 Hyaena hyaena | reverse complement strand
GAACCCACAGACTGTGAGATCATGACCTGAGCCAAAGTTGGCCTCTCAACCAACTGAGCCACCCAGGTGCCCCATCTTGTTTTTTAAAAAAAAACTCTATAGGATAATATTTTTCTGCTTGATGAAATCAACATCTGTCTAGATATTCCCACATATTTACCACTTCCTTTAGAATTTTCTCCAGATAGAGCCTATAGGTAAAGAACACTCTTAACGTTTACTTGTTCTGAAAATACCTTTATTCTGTTCATGTGCTTGATAGATATTTTATTCAACATAGGTTCTAGGTTGACAGTTTTCCCCCAGCCAATGGATGGCTTTATTTCACTGTATCTTAATGCAGTTGAGAGGTCAGCTTCCAGTCTCACCTCTGCTCCTTTGAAGATAATCTATTTTTTTTTCATTGACTGCTTTTAAGACATTCTCATTACCTTCGACTTTCTTCAGTTTTACTATGATATACTAGGTATGCATTTTTCAATATTTATTCCACTGGGGCACCTAGGTGGCTCAATTAAGGGTCCAATTCTTGATTTAAGCTCAGATCACAATCTCATGGTTTGTGGGTTTGAGCCCTGTTTGGGATTCTCTGTCTCCCTTTCCCTCTGCCCCTCCCCTGCTCATTTTCTCTCTCTCTTTCGCAAATACATAAATATTTTAAAAATATATCCTCAGGCCCTAACTGACGAGTGGGCTACTTACAACCAAGCATAGCTACCAAAAAAGGGAAATTTCTATACATGCCCATACCTCCTCACCTTCCTGCTTTAATTTTTAAATGTTTATTTATTTTTTTGAGGGAGGGAGACAGGGTGTGAGCTGTCAGCAAGCACAGAGCCTGATGCAGGGCTTGAACCCAACCCTGAGATCATGACCTAAACCAAAGTCACTTAGCTGACTGAGTCACCCAGACACCCCCTCATCTTCCTGCTCCCACCCACTACCTGGTTGCAGTCTTTCCTCTGCCATCCTGCCCACACTTCCTTTGCAGTGTATTCAATAAATTTCTATCTCTTTTGTTGTGCCTTGGATGAATTCTTATACCCCCTGAGTCACTGGCTTCCATCAATTGTTGCCCCACATTTTGGGACTCCCATCTGATGGAGACAGACACCGCAGTGGATATACTCTAGTCATTGTTAAAGAAAGATAAAACTCATTTACATGAAAGGATACCTCTATGTACACAGATATGAAAATTATAGAAAGGAAAAAGTTACTGAAGTTTCTGCACCTAATTGCAATGTTTGTGTCAGAGGGGGAGGGAAATATTCCCACATCAACAAGCAATTCTCCA
>NW_024085262.1:0-1299 GCF_003009895.1 Hyaena hyaena | reverse complement strand
CTCTCTCTCTCTCTCTCTCTATCTATATATATATATATAAAGAGAATATTAAGAAACAGGTAGTTTTCTTAACATATAGAAGAGTCTCATAGATACTGATTTAAGAACATACCATTTATTATCAAAACTATAACTATCCCATAGTTTAATGAATTTAAAAACTACTATTCTCAACATACATAAAAGCTAAGTTACTGAAGTTTATAAAGACCTTTCAAAGATAAATATTTGTGTGTAAATATTTATTGTGAACAGAAAGCATTAGCCTCTTTTGTAACCCACAAAATTAAAAAAAATTTACTGTTTACTTATTTTTGAGAGAGAAAGAAACAGTGCACAGTGGGGAAGGGGCAGAGAAAGGGAGACACAGAATCTGAAGCAGGCTCCAGGCTCTGAGCTGTCAGCACAGAGCCTGACTCGGGGCTCAAACCCAAGAACCACGAGATCATGACCTGAGCTGAAGTCAGATGCTTAACTGACTGAGCCTCCCAGGTGGGCCCACACAATTTTTTTTTAAAGATTTATTTATTTTGGGGAGAGTGCAAGTGGGGGAGGGGCAGAGAGAGGGAGACAGAGGACCCAAAGTGGGCTCTGTGCTGACAACCTGACAGCAGTGAGTCCAATATGGGGCTTGAACTCATGAACCATCAGATCATGACCCGAGCCAAGATGGATGCTCAACCAACTGAGGCACCCAAGTGCTCCTACATAATTTTTAAAAATCGCTCCTAAATGGTCTCCTAGATCCAAAATGAAAGAACAGGCAGTTTTCTTCACACTTATGGCCAGCTTCACGGGGTTTAACATGAAACTAGCAAGTAACCCCATTCACTTGATATTTGTTAGGATGGTCTACATTCTGTTTTAGCCCTGACAGAATATATGTTCATTTGTTCACTAGGAATTTAGATTCCTTATATGAATGCAGCTTAGAACATGATTTATTATTAATAAATATTTTGTGAAATAGACTATTTTATGTTATCTGGTGGTGTAGAGGTTTTGAAAATATTTTAGGAGACAATCACAGATGTTTTATACTAAAATCTGAAGAAAGCTGAGAAACT
Organism: Hyaena hyaena; assembly: GCF_003009895.1. Classification (NCBI taxonomy): domain Eukaryota; kingdom Metazoa; phylum Chordata; class Mammalia; order Carnivora; family Hyaenidae; genus Hyaena; species Hyaena hyaena. The sequence continues at coordinate 232 of NW_024085262.1, read as the reverse complement.
ATTTGCTTGAAAAAAGCCTAATGTACTGTAGGGGCTCAGAGAAGCCACAATTTACATAATTGGATTCTAGGTCCCTAGGTTAAGAATTCTGTTACAGTAGGGGCGCCTGGGTGGCTCAGTCAGTTGAGCATCTGACTCTTGATTTCAGCTCAGATCATGATCTCACAGTTCATGGGATGGAACCTCACAATGGGTTCTGTACTGACAGTGTGGAGCCTGCTTGGGATTCTCT
>NW_024085261.1:0-1299 GCF_003009895.1 Hyaena hyaena | reverse complement strand
GAAGAATTACATGTCAATAACCCTGATGAACATGGATGCAGATATTCTCAACAGGATACTGGCAAATCGAATGCAACAGCATATACAAAGAATTATTCACTAGATCAAGTGAGATTCATTCCTGGGCTGCAGGGCTTGTTCAATATACACAAATCAATCAATGTGATACCTCATATTAACAAAAAAAAAAAAAAGATAAGAACCATATGATCCTGTCAGTAGATGCAGAAAAAACATTTGACAAAATGTAGCATTGTTTCTTAATAAAAACCTTCAAGAAAGTTGGATGAAAGGAACATATTTAAACATCATAAAAGCCACATATGAAAAGCCCACAGCAAGTACCATTCTCAATGGGGAGAAACAGAACTATTCTCCTGATATCAAGAAAACCACAGGGTTGTCCACTCTCACCAATTTTGTTCAACATAGTGGTATAATTTCTAGCATCAGCAGACAACAAAGCGAAATAAGACGCAACGAAATTGGCAAAGTCAAACTTTCACTTTTCGCAGACGACGTGACCTTCCACATGGAAAACCTGAAAAACTCCACCAAAAGATTCCGAGAACTGATACATGAATTCATCAAAGTCACAAGGTTCAAAATCAATGTACAGAAATCATTTGCATTTCTATGCACCAATAATGAAACAACAGAAAGAGAAATCAAGAAACTGATACCATTTACAACTGCAACAAGAACCATAAAATATCTAGGAATAAATCTAACCAAATATGTAAAAGATCTGTATGATGAAACCTATAGATAATTTATGAAGAAAATTGAAGAAGACACAAAGAAATGGAATGCATTCCATGCTCATGGATTGGAAAAGTAAATATTGTTAAAATGTCAATACTACTCAAAGCAATCTACACATTCAGTGCAATCCCTATCAAAATTGCACCTGCATTCTTCTCAAAACTAGAACAAAGAATCTTAAAATTTGTATGGAACCACATAAGACCCCAATAGACAAAGTAATGTTGAAGAAGGAAATCGAAGTGGGAGGCATCATAAACCCAGACTTTAGCCTATACTACAAAGCTAAAATCATCAAGACAGTATGGTATTGGCAGAAAAACAGACACATAGGCCAATGGAACAGAATTGAGAACTCAGAAGTGGACCCAAAAGTATACAGCCAACTGATCTTTGACAAAGCAGGAAAGAGTATCCAATGGAAAAAAGACAGCCTTTTTAACAGATGGTGTTGGGAGAACTGGACAGCAACATGCAGAAGAATGAAACTAGATCAATTTCTCACACCATACACAAAAATAAACTCAAAATGGA
>NW_024085260.1:0-1299 GCF_003009895.1 Hyaena hyaena | reverse complement strand
TGAACCCTCAGCTCCTGTGTCTCAGACACCACAGTGCACCCCAGGCTGCCACTTCCTGCGATGTCAGGCCTCGGATGGTGACGCCTCATACCATGTCCAGGTCCAAATCTGAGTCTGCTGGTTTGTGGGTGTGTCTGGGGCTCTGCCCTGGGCACTCGTGTTAGTGATGCTCTAGGCTCCTCCTGGGGTCTGCAGTCTGGGCTGCGTGCACCCAGGCCACCTTGGTCCCCTGGGACTCCCCAGGAGGTCACCTTTGCCGTAGCCGGACTGCTGCACTGTGCCCAGGGCCTGACTCCCGCGTTTAGCCATGTCTCCTTCGGTCCTGCTCTTAGAAATGCAGCAATGGCTGTTCTGTGCTCCCATCACCACGGAGTTCACACAGACCCCTGGGCTTCTGGGGAGGGGAGCAGAGCCCCCCGCTCTTGCATGGGACAGGGCAAGGCGATGGAGGAGCCCGTGGTCCTGGAAATACTGCAGTGGCCACTTTGCAAAAGCTGTCGGTCACAGCGTCGGCGAAGAGAGTGTGCACACCACCCTCGGGCTCCCGCAACCTGGCTCCCTCTCGCCATGCCCGGCAGTTAAGGTACTCTGCAAGCTGTGGGCCTGCAGTTGCTCAAGAAGCACATCCATCCACACAACTCCTGTCAGATCACTGGTACTGATGAGTTTGGCCAAAGCCATGGGGGATTCCAGGCTACTGGGCGTTACGGGCATGGGGCCCCCACACACCTCTAAACTCAGGGTTTCGGAGACCAGGTGGCACATCGTACTTCACTTGGACAGCTCGTTCCCTCCCCTGATCCCCATGAAGTGCCCCTGGTGTGGTGCCGGTCGGTGTCCCTCGTGGGGCCAATGCAGGGCCCTTGGGCACCTGCTGTCCCCGATCAGTGTGGGGGGAGGGCTGCCTTGGCTGCTGAGGGTGTGGCAATGGGATGAGGCCTGCAGGCCCTGGGTTTTATCAGGGACCATACATCCGTCCCAGCCCAGGTTCACACGGCCCGATCTTTCTGGAATAATTCTTACACAGAAAAGTTGGCGAGGCGATGAAACTACCTAGTGTTGACATTTTTCACCCATCATGTTGAACTCTGGGTTTACCGGCTTTCAGAAACACTCACCCTGCGGTTACTTACAAGAACAAAGAGGTGCTTTGGACGCATTGACAGATGTCCCTTCCGGTGACCTTTCCCAGACCTTTCCCCGACCCGCGACATCAGAGCCCGCGGCGGCCGTCGTGCAGGGCAGCCGTGAGACGTCAGCTTGGCCCACGGCCCAGCTCATTCCAGCCTGACTCGTTGA
>NW_024085259.1:0-1300 GCF_003009895.1 Hyaena hyaena | reverse complement strand
AGTCCACAAAACTGACATAATGTGCAGTGTCTCCTAGAACTTGTTTGAATTCAGTCCCTTTCTTATTTTCTATAAAGCATTACAAGGAAAAATGAATTTGTAGAACAGACTCTAAAATACTCATATAACAACATGATTTCCTAATTGTAGGTGAGGAAGTTAAGGAAAAGTCTTTTGAATGTGAGCCTTGCAAAGTTAGTCATCAAAACATCCCTCCAGCCCCCTTTCCTACTCCTTCCTTCCCTCCATTCATGCAGCAAATGCTTAAATGCTCTGTTGTGCAAAACAGAACTGCTTACTGGGCTTTTAAAATGAAGGAAGTTATATGTTTATCTCCCATTTTACAGGAATATTGTGAGAATTGAATGAAGCAATGTATTTCATGAAGTGCCATAATAATCCCATTGCCCTGCAATGAAACCTATGGACCAATACTTTTCAAATATGTTCTTGTAGCACATTGATGTGTTGAGATTCATTGTGAAATATGTTGCAAGTTCCTTAATATTTCCAAGTTAGAGATATTATATAGTTTCCTTTTTAAAGACAAAACATACTGTGTTTCATGTTAGACTTATAATAGCATCATTGTGACTCATTTGATTTGTAACAATTTCTTTTTTTATTTTAATTAATTTTATTTTTTATTTTAGAGAGAGAGACAGACAACAAGTGGAGGAGAGGGGTAGAGAGAAGAAGAGAGAGAACCCAAAGCAGGTTCCACATTCAGCATAGAGCCCAGTGCAGGACTCAATCCTAATAGCCCTAGGATCATGACTTGCGCCAAAATTAAGAGTCGAATGCTCAACCAACTGAGCCACCCAGGCATCGTAAGTAATGTAATTTCTTAAGTGGAAAAGAAAGAGAAAAAATGCTAGGTCAGCTTTTGGATTTTGGGGATAGCCCTGGGTTGGACCATCCATCTCTGTCATTGCATGTTGTATGTGGGTGTACCCCATAAATGTTGTGAACTGAGCAGACTCTGTGCCATGGAATAGTGAACATTTATTATTTTGGTGACTTAAGACCAGCCCCAAAGTGCAGTGATTTGAAATGTTGCTGAGATACGCATTTAATCACATGTGCTGTACGGCTGGAGAGTTGGAAATGAGTCACTTGGTAGTGACAGAGTTTAGTGGCTCTGGGCAGAAACATGATTGGTAACAGGAACTTTGGTAAGATCGTGGAGTAGGAGGACCCAGCCCTCACCCTGTCAGATGTTTTCAACTAGACAGTGTCCACATCCAAGTCAACCGGAGAGAGGGAGCCCACGACGGCCAGAACAAAGTCCACAAAACTG
>NW_024085258.1:0-1300 GCF_003009895.1 Hyaena hyaena | reverse complement strand
GACTTATTTCACTCAGCCTAACACCCTCAAGGTCCATCCATGTTGCTACACATGGCCAGATTTCATTCTTTCTCATTGCCATGTAATATTCCATCATATAGATAAACCCCATCTTCTTGATCCATTCATCCGTTGATGGACTCTTATGCTCTTTCCATGTTATGGCTATTGTTGAGAGTGCTGCTATGAACATTGGGGTACATGTGCTCCTATGCATCAGCATTTGTATATCTCTTGGGTAAATTCCTAGCAGTGCTATTGCTGGGTCATAGGGGAGTTCTAGTGTTATTTTCCTGAGGAACCTCCGCACTATTTTCCAGAGGGGCTGCACCAGTTTGCATTCCCACCAACAGTGTAGGAGGGTGCCCGTTTCTCTACATCCTCGCCAGCATCTAGAGTTCTCTGATTTGCTTATTTTAGCCACTATGAACAGCGTGAGGTGATATCTCCGTATGGTTTTGATTTGTATTTCCCTGATGAGGAGGGATGCTGAGCATCATTTCATGTGTCTGTTGGCCACATGGATGTCCTCTTTGGAGAAGTGTCTGTTCATATCTTCTGCCCATTTCTTCACTGGGTTGTTTGTTTTTCGGGTGTAGAGTTTGATGAGTTCCTTATAGATTCTGGATAACAACCCTTTATCTGATATGTCATTTGCAACTATCTTTTCCCATTCCGTTGGTTGCCTATTAGTTTTGTGGGTTGTTTCCTTTGCCGTGCAGAAGCTTTTAATCTTGATGAGGTTCCAATCATTTATTTTTGCTCTTGATTCCCTTGCTTTTGGGGATGTGTCAAGTAAGAAGTTGCTGTGGTGGAGGTCAAGGAGGTTGTTTCCTGCTTTCTCCTCTAGGGTGTTGATAGTTTCCTGTCTGATGTTCAGGTTCTTTATCCATTTTGAGTTTATTTTTGTGTATGATGTGAGAAAATGATCTAGTTTCATTCTTCTGCATGTTGCTGTCCAGTTCTCCCAACACCATCTGTTAAAAAGGCTGACTTTTTTCCATTTGATATTCTTTCCTGCTTTGTCAAAGATTAGTTGGCTGTATACTTTGGGTCCACTTGTGAGTTCTCAGTTCTGTTCCATTGGTCTATGTGTCTGTTTTTGTGCCAATACCATACTGGCAGTATTAGTTTGGCTATTCTGGGTCTTTTGTGGTTCCATACATTTTTCATGATAGTTTGTTTCAGTTTTGAGAAGTATGCTGCTGCAATTTTGATTGGATTTGCATTGAATGTGTAGATAGCTTTGGGTAGTAATGACATCTTAACTATATTTATTCTTCCTATCCATGAGCATGGA
>NW_024085257.1:0-1300 GCF_003009895.1 Hyaena hyaena | reverse complement strand
AGTCTATTTCTCAACCCATCGGTCTTATTGCGGCCCTTTGAAAAATACAAATGTTTTAATCACTCCTCATTATGTACAATGTATCTCATGATAAAGAGTTGCAGACAGCATGCTGCTATTTGTGTAAAAAGAAGGGTGTGCGTAGAGCGTACAGGTAACAGAAGGTACCTTCAGCAGAAGGGGTGGGGGTTTGGCCAATGGGAGCAGAGGTTAGAGAGAGACCACTGACGTGGTTTCATCTGAGCCATGTGACCCTCATTCTCATGCCAGTCTGCTATTGACAGACCATTGGTTTATCTCCCCTTTTCCCCTCCATTAACACTGCAGTGAATGTCTGTGTCCATGTTGCCGTAAGCATCTGTGCTAGATTTTTCCCTAGACTAGAAAATACTTACAATACTTGGAAAAGGAATGGCTGGGTCAAAGGGTGTAAGCATTTTCCATATTGACAGATAACTTGTCCAGCCGCCCTCTTATATGCCTCCCCTTCCTGCATATGTCAGCTTCTGTTTCCCCGGGGACCTCGCCAACTCTAGATGCTATGAATTTTTTAACTTCTCCTTGAAATTGATGTTGTGTCGTTTTTTCTGTGAGCATTTTCCTCATGGTAACAGAATAATCCCCTAAAATGTTGAGGTCGCCCTTCTTTTCATTCACTTTCTGGCTATTTGTGTATCTTCCAGTAACTTCCTGCTTGAATTCATGACATTCCTCCTAGATTGCGTGTCTTTTCCTATGGGTTTGCAGGAGGTGCTGATATACATTGGCTACTAGTCTTTACCTGTGACGTATGCCGGGAAGACTTCCCTCCCGGCCCGTGGCTTGCCTGGGAGCCTGGTCAGTACTGCCTTTGGTCCCACATACCTTCTACATTTTTATGTAGTCCAATTTTTCAATCTTTTCTTTCACAGCATCTGCTTTTGTAGCTTCTGTTTCCTCATCTGATAAGGCTGATAACCTGACCATGCACGGTTGTTAGGAGGAGCAGAGACAGGGTGAGTAAGGCACCTGCAGTGCTGGGCAAGTGCTCCTAGCACGGTCATTTTGGGGGTCTCTCTGCCTCACCTTGCCTCCCATCCCCTAGCAGCCAGCAGATGCTTCCTGAACATGCCACCCTCCTGCTTTAAAACCCTTCAGCTGGGGGCGCCTGGGTGGCTCAGCTGGTTAAGCATCCTACTTCGTTCCAGTCACCATGTCACAGTTCATGAGTTAGAGCCCACACTGGTTCTCTGCTGTCAGCACAGGGTACACTTTAGATCTTCTGTCCTCCTCTCTCTGCCCCTCCCCTGCTTGCATGTTC
>NW_024085256.1:0-1300 GCF_003009895.1 Hyaena hyaena | reverse complement strand
AGAGCCCGACGCGGGGCCCGAACCCACGAACCGCGAGATCATGACCTAAGCAAAAGTCGGACGCTTAACCGACTAAGCCACCCAGGCGCCCCAAATGTTTATTTATTTTTGAGAGAGAGAGAGACAGAGAGAGAGAGACACAGAGACAGAGTGCAAGCAGGAGAGGGGCAGAGAAAGAGGGAGACATAGAATCTGAAGCAGGCTGCAGGCTATGAGCTCTCAGCACAGAACCCAATGCAGGACTCAAACCCATGAACAGGGAGATTATGACTTGAGCCGAAGTCAGATGCTTAACCAACTGAGTCACCCAGATGCCCCTATTTTATAACTAGAAATTTGTACCTTTTAATCCCCTTCACCTATTTTGCCACCCTACCTCTCCCCTCCCCTCTGGCAACCACGGGTTTATTCTTTATAGTTATTAGTTGGATTCTATTTTTCTGTTTGTTTTTTAGATTCCACGTATAAGTAAAATCACTATGGCATTTGTCTTTCTCTGTCTGATTTATTTTACTTTGCATGATACCCTCTAGATCCATCTACGTTGTCACAAATGGCAAGAATTCATTATTTTTTATGGCTGAGTCATACTCTGTTGTATATGTATATACATGTGCATACAAAGACACACAGACAGACAGACACACACACACACACACACACACACCACATCATCTTTATTCATTCAACAAAAAGACAAAAAATAACAAGTGCTGGCAAGGACACGGAGAAAAGGGAACCCTCCTGCACTGTTGATGGGAATGTAAACTGAAGCAAAAGGAGAGAGTTTCCTTAAAGAAGTTAAAAACAGAAATACCATACAATCCAGTAACTCCACTTTTGGGTATTTGCCCAAAAAAAACAACAACACTAATTCAAAACGACGTGTGCACCCGTATGTTTACTGCAACATTATTTAGAATAGCCAAGATATGGAAGCAAAGTGTCCATCAATGGATGGATAAAAAAGATGTGGCATGTGTGTGTAAAATGAGCCATATTCTTAACCAAATTATATCTATTCTATGGATCTCAGCTCATTTACATAGTTACAGGTTAGGATTAGGTGATCTCCAAAGGTTCTTTGCAGTCTAAAAGCCCAAGATTTTGTATAAGCTATATGCATTTTAAAATATGTAAAAATATATAAAAATCTACACATTAGGGGCACCTGGGTGGCTTAGTCGGTTAAGCGTCCGACTTTCACTTAGGTCATGATCTCACGGTTCGTGGGTTTGAGCCCCGCATCGGGCTCTGTGCTGACTGCCAGCTCAGAGCCTGGAGCCTATTTCAGAGTCTG
>NW_024085255.1:0-1300 GCF_003009895.1 Hyaena hyaena | reverse complement strand
CAGGCTCTGAGCTGTCAGCACAGAGCCCGACACGGGGCTTGAACCCACAAGCTGTGAGATCATGACCTGAGCCGAAGTCGGACACTCAACCGACTGAGCCACCCAGGCGCCCCGAGAGTTGCCATGTTAATAATGTTATTAAGTCTTCCAGTCCATGAACCTGGTATATCTCTTCATTTATGTATGTCTTAATATTTACCCTAAATAAGGTTTTACTTTCAGTATTAACATATTACACATTTTTAAATGTATTCTTAAGTATTTTATTTTTTTAAATAGTTTCGGAAAATATTTCTGGTATTTTTCTTTAATCTTTTGTAATTTTTATTTTTCAAATTTTAGAGCATGCAAGTGGGGGAGGGAGCAGAGGGATAGAGAAAGAGAATCTTAAAAAGGCTCCACACTCAGTGCAGAGCCTGACACGGGGCTCTGTCTCATGACTGGAACATCATGACCTGAACTGAAATGTAGAGTCAGACACTTGGGGTGTCTGAGTGGCTCAGTCGGTTAAGTATCTGACTTCAGCTCAGGTAATGATCTCATGGTTTGTGAGTTCGAGTCCCTAGTCTGGGCTCTGTGCTGTCAGCACAGAGCCTACTTGAGAAACTTTGTCCTCTTTCCCTCTGCCCCTCTCCTGCTCATGTGTGCACGTGCGCATGCTTTTTCTCTCTCTCTGAAAAATAAATAAGCATTAAAAAAGAAGAGAGAATGGGACACTTAACTGACTGAGCCACCCAGGCGCCACACTCCTTTTCTAATTTTTTAAGATAGAAACTTAGATAGATTTTAGAACATTCCTAATAAATAACTGTAAATGTTGCTTTAAAAAAAATTTTTTTTTTAATGTTTTGTTTATTTCTGAGAGAGAGAGAGAGAGAGAGACAGTGTGAGCAGGGGAGGGTCAGAGAGAGAGGGAGACACAGAATCTGAAGTAGGCTCCAGGCTCTGAACTGTCAGCACAGAGCCCGACGCGGGGCTCGAACCCACGAAACATGAGATCATGACCTGAGCCGAAGTTGGATGCTCAGCCAACTGAGCCACCCAGGCGCCCCTCAACCTTGTTCTTTTTAAAAACATTTTGGTTATTCTAGGTCCTTTGCTTTTACATATCAACTTTAGAATTAGTTTGTCTCTTTCTTCCAAAAAATTGCTTTCTAGGATTTTGGACAGAATTTTGTTGAGGAGGGGTGCCTGCGTGGCTCAGTTGGTTCAGTGTCCGACTTTGGCTCAGGTCATGATCTCACAGTTCTTGGGTTCGAGCCCCATATCGGGCTCTGTGCTGACAGCTCGGAGCCTGGAG
>NW_024085254.1:0-1301 GCF_003009895.1 Hyaena hyaena | reverse complement strand
TCTCTCTCTCTCTCTCTCTCCTAGAAATAAAAAAAAAAAATTTAAAAGACGTCTTTTCAGAGACCCCTTTCCTGGCTACCCTATATAAAATTTCAGCTATTACCACCCTCAATATTTAATACTCTCTTTTCTTGCCCTTTTTTCTTTCTCTTCAGCACTTATCACTAATATACATGGTATATGTTTAATTTTCTTCTTGCTTCTTAACTGTCTGTTGCCCTTCCTCTGCGGGATCCTAGAATATAAGCTTCATGAAAGCTTGGATTTTTGGCTGTTTTTTACAACCCTATCCTCAACCCTGAAGACAATGTATGGCACATAGAAGTTGCTCCATAAATATATTTTGAAATAAACACTGAACGGAGTAATGAAAAGAAAGATACTGGTAAGAGAGATGTTAAGGAGAAAGATGTGGCAAGTGGTTGGATGAAGACAAAAATTAATGAGTAGTGATGGTTATGGAGGTGGAGAGGAATGGATAGATCTGAGAGATATTTAGGAGGTAAAAAATATAGGATGACATTTTTAAGTTAGACACTGTGTTAGGTAGTGGGGATACAAAAAAGAAATAGCCTGTGGTAAAATAACTCTCTTTTAAAGAATAAAGCAGTCTAATTTAGAGATATGTATAGATTGCTTTGGAATAATAGTAAGGAAACACTTCTGCCTGGTGTTTCATAGAAAAAATGAAGGCTACTATACATTTTCAGAGTTTTCTAAATGGATGAAGAGAAGAAGGGCATTCTAGATAGAACTATTTGTAGAAAGGCAAAAAGGCATGAGAAGGCATTTGTTCAGGGAGGCAAAAGTTCAGAACATGAAGGCATGTCTAAGGAATTCTAATAATACAGGAACTTTATCCTGTTGGAGATTGGGAGCTTTGGTACTTTCCTCTTTCTCATTACCCTCAGGGTGGTGTGGAATCTGGAGTTAAAACTCATTTGGGGTAGAGAAAGAAAGATGAATAATTGGGTTCTTGAGATGGTGTTTCATTTGCAGTGTTCACCAGCAAAAAGAAGAGACTAGAAAGAGGTAGGAACTAGATATGGAGATTAAATATATCACACAGGTGATATTTAAACCCTTGCGAATAGATATGATTGTCAAGGCAGATAAAAGAAATTCTTGGTTGACACATTGAATATCAAAGCTGTAAAAGAATTTGGGAGATAGAAAAAGAAAGGGTTAGGGGCGCCTGGGTGGCTTAGTCGGTTAAGCGTCCGACTTTCGCTTAGGTCATGATCTCGCGGTTTGTGGGTTCGAGCCCCGCGTCGGGCTCTGTGCTGAATGCCAGCTCAGAG
>NW_024085253.1:0-1301 GCF_003009895.1 Hyaena hyaena | reverse complement strand
CTAAAGTTAACCATTTAAAAATAAACAATTCAAGGGCACTTGGGTGGTTCAGTCGGTTGAGCGTCCGACTTCGGCTCAGATTATGACCTCACGGTTCCTGGGTTCGAGCCCCGCGTCGGGCTCTGTGCTGACAGCTAGCTCAGAGCCTGGAGGCTGCTTCGGATTCTGTGTCTCCCTCTCTCTCTGACCCTCCCCTCCTCACGCTGTGTGTGTGTGTGTGTGTGTGTGTGTGTGTGTGTCAGAAATAAATAAAACATAAAAAAAATAAGCAATTCAGTGACATTTATTGCAGTCACAGTCTGGTGCAACCACCACCTTTATTCTGTTTCAAAGCATTTTTGTTATTCCAGAATAAAACCTTGTACCCATTAATCAGGCACAGCCCATTCCCTCTCTTGCCCAGTTCCTGGAAACCACCAATTTGCTACCTGTCTCTATGGGTTTACCTATCTGGACATTTCATATAAATGGAATAGTAACAAGTGTGGTATTTTTGTTTTTTGTTTTTGTCTAGCTTCTAAAACATTAGCAGAATGTTTTTGAGGCTCATCCATATTGCAACATGTATCAATACACCATTCCTTTTTGTGGCTGAATAATGTTCCATGGTACGTATATATAATTTGGTTTTTGATAGATATTTGGATTGGTTCCACATTTTGGCTATTGTGAATAGTGCTGCTATGAACATGTGTGTATAAATATTTGAGTTCCTGTCTTCAGTTCATTTTGGTGTGTGCCTAGGAGTGTAATTGCTGGGTCATATAGTAATTCTTTATTTAACAATTGAGGAACTGCCAAACTATTTTCCATAGCAGCTGCTCCAGTTAACATTCCCATCAGCAAAGTATAAGGATTCTAATTTCTCCATCCTTGCCAACCCTTGTTATTTTCTGTTTTTTTTTTGTTTTTTTTTTATTATAGTCATCCTTGACAATGTGAGTGCTATTTCATTGTGGTTTTGATTTGCATTTCTCTAGTGGCTAATGATGTTGAACATTTTTTTCCATGTCCTTATTTGTAACTTATATATCTTCTTTGGAGAAATATCTATTCAAGCCGTTTGTCCATTCTTTTTTTTTTTTATTTTAATGTTTTATTTATTTCTAGGAGAGAGAGAGAGAGATAGACAGCATGAGCAGGGGAGGGTCAGAGAGAGAAGGAGTCACAGACTGAAACAGGCTCCAGGCTCCGAGCTGGCAGTCAGCACAGAGCCTGACGCGGGGCTCGAACCCACAAACCGCGAGATCATGACCTAAGTGAAAGTCGGATGCTTAACCGACTAAGCCACCCAGGCGCCC
>NW_024085252.1:0-1301 GCF_003009895.1 Hyaena hyaena | reverse complement strand
TTTGATGGTTTCCTGTCTCACATTCAGGTCCTTTATCCATTTTGAGTTTATTTTTGTGCATGGTGTGAGAAAATGACCTAGTTTCATTCTTCTGCATGTTTCTGTCCAGTTCTCCCAACACCATCTGTTAAAAAGGCTGTCTTTTTCCCATTGGATATTCTTTCCTGCTTTGTCAAAGATTAGTTAGCTGTATACTTTTGGGTCCACTTCTGAGTTCTGAATTCCGTTCCAATGGTCTATGTGTCTGTTTTTGTGCCCATACCATACTGTCTTGATGATGACAGCTTTGTAGTAGAGGTTAAATTCTGGGATGGTGATACCTCCCGTTTTGGTTTTATTTTTCAGGATTACTTTGCCTATTCGGGGTCTTTTGTGGTTCCATACAAATTTTTGGATAGTTTGTTCTAGTTTTGAGAAGTATGCTGGTGCAATTTTGATTGGAATTGCATTGAAGGTGTAGATAGCTTTGGGTAGTAATGACATCTTAACTATATTTATTCTTCCTATCCATGAGCATGGAAGGTTTTTCCATTTCTTTGTGTCTTCTTCAATGTCCTTCATAAGTTTTCTATAGTTTTCATCATAGAGATCTCTAGTATCCTTGGTTAGGTTTATTCCGAGGTATTTTATGGTTTTTTGTGCAATTGTGAATGGGATCATTTTCTTGATTTCTCTTTCTGTTGCTTCATTGTTGGTGTATAAAAATGCAACTGACTTCTGTACGTTGATTTTGTACCCTGCAACTTGGCTGAATTCTTGGATCAGTTCTAGTAGGCTTCTGGTGGAGGCTGTCGGGTTTTCTATGTAGAGTATCATGTCATCTGTGAAGAGTGAAAGTTTGACTTCCTCTTTGCCAATTCTGATTCCTTTAATTTCCTTTTGTTGTCTGATGGTTGATGCTAGGACTTCCAGCACTATGTTAAACAACAGTGGTGAGGGTGGACATCCCTATCGTGTTCCTGATCTCAGGGGGAAAGTTTTCAGTTTTTCCCCGTTGAGGATGATGTTAGTTGAAGGCTTCTCATAGATGGCTTTGATGATGTTTAAGTAGATTCCTTATATCCCGACTTTCTCTAGAGTCTTTATTAAGAAGGGATGCTGTATTTTGTCAAATGCTTTTTCTGCATCTCTTGACAGGATCATATGGTTTTTATCTTTTCTTTTATTGATGTGATGTATCACATTGATTGATTTGCGAATGTTGAACCAGCCCTGTAACCCAGGAATGAATCCCACTTGATCTTGGTGGATGATTCTTTTTATATGCTGCTGGATTCAATTTGCAAGGATCTTGTTGAGGA
>NW_024085251.1:0-1301 GCF_003009895.1 Hyaena hyaena | reverse complement strand
ACCTGGGTGGCCCAGTCATTTAAGCGTCTGACTTTGGCTCAGGTCATGATCTCATGATTTGTGGGTTCGAGCCTCACGTCGGGCTCTGTGGTGACAGCTCGGAGCCTGTAGCCTGATTCAGATTCTGGGTCTCCCTCTCTCTTTGCCCTCCCTCCACCCTTTCTCTCTCTGTCTCTCTCTATCTCTGTCTCTCTCTGTCTCTGTCTCTCCCTCTCTCTCTCTTTTTATATATATTTTACACATATATATCTTTATATCAAAAATAAATAAATATTACCATTTTTTTAATTAAAGAAATTGAAGTCAACGCAAAGAAATGGAAAACGAAATGGAAGACAACACAAAGAAACGGAAAAACGTTCCGTGCTCATGGATTGGAAGAAGATATATTGTTAAAATGTCTATACTAGCCAAAGCAATCTACACCTTTGATGTAATCCCTTTCAAAATACCAATAGCATTTTTTTATAGAACAAGAAAAAAGCTATCCTAAAACTTATATGGAACCACAAAAGACCCCGAATAGCCAAAGCAACCTTGAAAAGGAAAACCAAACCTGGGGGCATCAGAATTCTGGACTTCAAGTTATAAAACAAAGCTGTAGTGATCAAAGCAGTATGGTACTGGCACAAAAACAGACACACAGGTCAATGGAACTGAATAGAAAGCCCAGAAATAAACCCACAATTATATGGTCAATTAATCTTCAACAAAGCAGAAAAGAACATGCAATGGGAAAAGAACAATCATTTCAACAAATGGTGTTGGTAAAACTCGTCACTTGCATGCAAAAGAATGAAAGCGGAACCACTTTCTTTCACCATACACAAAAGTAAATTCAAAATAGTTTAAAGACTTAATGTGAGACCTGAAACCATAAAAATCCGGGAAGACAGCAAAGGCAGTAATTTCTCTGACGTCCGTTTAGCAACTTTTTTTTCTAGATAGGTCACCTGAGGCAATGGAAACTAAAGCAAAAATAAACAATTGGGACTACCTCAAATTAAGAAGCTTCTGCACAGCGAAGGAAACAATTCACAGAACTAAAAGGCAACCTACTAAATGGGAGAAGATATTTCCAAATGGCATGTCCAATAAAGGGTTAGTATCCAAAATCTATAAAGAACGCATACAACTCAACACCCCAAAACCAAATAATCCAATTAAAAAATAGGCAGAAGACATGAACAGACCTTTCTCCAAAGACGACATCCAAATAGATGGCCAACAGATACATGAAAAGGTTCTCAACATCACTTACCATCAGAGAAGTGCAAATCAAAACCACAATGAGATATCAC
>NW_024085250.1:0-1302 GCF_003009895.1 Hyaena hyaena | reverse complement strand
TTGTCTCCACTGGGAGCACTGTGTTGCTTATTGAAGTTGGTCCAACTGATGGACTGGGGGAACTGAGAAGGTCCCACGCCAGGAGTGGGGTGGGGAGTTTGCACCCACCACTCCTCCGGAAGCCCTCACAGAATAGCAATCAGCATTCTTGTGTGTCTAGCCTCTGTCAGGTTCCTGCATTCAACGTGCCTGCCAGGTGGCACAGAACTCCTGAGTTTTACCTCAGGCATGTGGTTGGGTTTCAAAACTCCAAATTTTATGGACCCATGCAGCACAGACTTGTATAGCTCTTCTGGGGGAAGATCTCACTGTACTCTTGTATTTGCTGATTTGTCCCAGAAAAGTAGTCCCAGGACTGTACATTGGTTCCGAGTTTATGGTAAAGCATAAGAAAAGCCCAGCACCAAGTTTGTGGTCCTCAGCTGATGTCTCTGTCCCTATTCTAATGAACAAGACACCATGTTGGTGCCACCAGTTCTGACCCAGAGAAGCTCCGCCACCTCTCCCAAATATACTCTAAAAAGAGGAACTGTTTCCACCCACGTGTCCCAGGTAATCCTCAGACCATGCTGTCCAATCCCAGACCTCTACCCTCCTTTCCCACAGCAACACTGTTAAGCCCACCAGACATGGCTTCAGGTGATGGTGTGTACTTCTAAAACTCCAGACTTTGTGCTCTGCTGCTTATAACAATAACTTGCAATAGTCAGCCCCTCTCCTTTTCCCAGTCAATGGATTAAGGGAAGAATTTTCCTTATGCAATCCTCTGTCTGCGTCTCTCTCTCTCTCTCTCTCCCCCCCTCTCTCTCCGCCCCCCCCCTTTCGCTAGCTTGCTCCTGTCTGTGTAATCAAGGCTCCCTCCCTTTTGCAGTACTCAGTTCTTTTCTTCCCCATATCAAATCTCTGCAGTTCCTACCTCACAAGGTCTGGTCATTTTTCTACTTGTAGATGTGCAGTTTTGTTCTCTCAGTCTTCGTATTGATTTCTTTGCTGTTCATAATGATTTCTTGCATATCTAACTGTTCAAAGGATCAGGCAAGGTTAGAGGACCCTATTTCTGAGCCATTTACTCTTTACTCACTTCTGATTTTTAATTGAAGCAGAATTGCAGGCATTTCAACACAAATGAAATTGTATCATGTCTTGTGTAACTGGAAAAGTTTTGCCAAATTATTTTCTCATGAATTTCCCTTTTGCCCTAAATTTTCCATTTTCTAAATCTTATTTAGTTAAATGTTGGTGGAAAGATGACTCAATATGATAGATGTGTTTTCTCCTTAGCATTTATCGATGCCCTTTAGC
>NW_024085249.1:0-1302 GCF_003009895.1 Hyaena hyaena | reverse complement strand
AGAGCATGAGCAGGGGAGGGGCAGAGAGAGGAGACACAATCAGAAGCAGGCTCCAGACTCTGAGCTGTCAACATAGAGCCCTACGCGGGGCTTGAACTCACTAACCATGAGATCATGACCTGAGCCGAAGTCGGATGCTCAACCAACCACCCACGTGCCCCAA
This sequence comes from Hyaena hyaena, assembly GCF_003009895.1. Classification (NCBI taxonomy): domain Eukaryota; kingdom Metazoa; phylum Chordata; class Mammalia; order Carnivora; family Hyaenidae; genus Hyaena; species Hyaena hyaena. The sequence goes on along the minus strand of NW_024085249.1, from coordinate 1,139 downwards.
TATAAACATATTTTTTTTTAAATGTTACCACATGTTGAGAACACTGTTTTGGCAAGAAAATGAGCTAAAGCTAATGTGTGGTCTATTGTCACTATTAATAAAACTTTTAATTTGTTAGCCATATTAACATAATATTAAAAGTTGTGATTCCTTAGTCCAACAGAAGGTTATAGTTAGACATTTCTCCCAAGGCCTGTAAAAATCTGGTTTTTGTTTTTAATCTTTTTTTTTAAACAGTTTTTAGTGTTTTATTTATTTCTGAGAGAGAGAGACAGCATGAGCAGGGGAGGGTCATAGAGAGAGGGAGACACAGAATCAGAAGCAGGCTCCAGGCTCTGAGCTAGCTGTCAGCACAGAGCCATGAACCACGAGATCATGACCTGAGCCAAAGCTAGATGCTTAACCAACTGAGCCACCCAGGCAACCCTGGGCAACCCTGTTTTTAATCTATTAGTAGATGCCTAAAGAAATAGCTTTACCCTTGCTGATTTGCTGGTATTTAGACTTTGAAAACTGCCATTCATAATAACCATAACCTACTTCTGATGTGTTATCAATATCCCAGAATGGAACATGACTAGTCAGGTTTAACAGTTGTGTAAAATGTTGATGAGCAGTTGGTTGCAACTTTTTATTTATAGGAGGGACTTTAAACTGCTACTCCTTAGGGTTGGGAAATTCAGGGCTTGGAAGAAAACAATACGTTTCATTTGAGTTGATTTATGAGTAGTGTTTGAACATAATGTTAATTAATAGTTTTTAACTTGTATCTTAGGTTTATAGAACAGTTCAAAAAAATAGAATTCTGGTATAGCCAAATACTTCAATTTTTAGATGAGCAGAGCATGCTTATTTTTAGAAAATAAGTGAAACCATTGAGAATGATGTTCTGCTTCCTTTCCCTCATTGTCTTTCTGGTTCTTTCTGGAGAGGCAAATATTGTTGGGTGGGGTCCATGTGTGTGAATTCTTCTAGGAATTTTTATGCTTATAAGGATATTTGTCTAAAGATTACAAAGAACAACTCTTTCCCCCCAAGAATATTTTTTCTTAAAGATTTTTAATCTCTACCCTACAACCCTAAGATCAAGAGTTGCATCCTATTTAAAATTCTATTTATTTAATATTTTATTTTTTATT
>NW_024085248.1:0-1303 GCF_003009895.1 Hyaena hyaena | reverse complement strand
CTGAGCCGGCAGTCAGCACAGAGCCCGACGCGGGGCTCGAACCCACGAACCGCGAGATCGTGACCTAAGCGAAAGTCGGACGCTTAACCGACTAAGCCACCCAGGCGCCCCGCGTGTATATACTCTTTTAAAAACCTTCGTTGGTTCCTTGGTCCATTCAACAAGCATTTCTCAGACCGCTGCCGGGTTTGGGACCCTGGACTAGGCAGGGAGAGCCACGAAAGGGAAAGGACCCAGAATGCGGGGCCGAGGAGCCCTCCGTCTAGGGGGCACACACTGGACCATAACTGCGGGCCAGCGAGGGCCCGGCCCGCCCCTCTCGACACCGCCCCCCCCCCCCCCGCTGCCGTGCCCATCCCCCTCCCCCTCCGCGGCGGCTGCGAGTTCCGGCCGCGTCCCCATGGCAACGAGTGGCGGCGCGAAGGGCGGGCGGCTGGCGGCGGGAGAGAGGCCCTAAAGGCCTCGGCGGCCGCGCGGCTGACAGCCCCGGGCGGCGGGAGCGCGGGAGCGCGGCTGCGGGCGGCGGGACCCCTCGGGGCGGGCCCGGTGGGCGGCGACCCCAGCGTTCCTGCTCCCGGGGCCTCAGACCTCTCGGGAGAGCGCGGCGCAGCGCAGGTAACCCGCCCCGGCCTCCAGGACCCGGTCTCCACCCCGACCCTAGCCCTCGCCGCTCCGCCGGGCCGGTCCCTGGGGGACCCCTGCTGGCCGGCTGGGGGTGCTGGGCGTGAACCCGGCTGGGTCTGGCGGGGGCGCGCGCCGGCGGGGAGGGTCGGGACGGTCTTGCAGAATCCAGAGCTGAGTCTCCCTGAACGCGCAGGTGTAGATTCTAGTTGTGTGGCCTTGGGCAAGTTCACCTAACTTGTCTGTGCCTCAGTTTCCCTGACGCTAAAGTGTGTCATCGGAAGAACCTGCACAGTTTCTCTACCCGCTCTGGTTTAGTTTTCATTCCCCATCTCTGCCGCTGGCCCCTCTGCTCCGCACACAATCCCAGAGCCTCTCTTAAATGTCTTTAATGTGGAAGTGACCTGAGCCCTGCAGTCTTCCTCGTCTACCATCTTGAATACTACTTATTTGACTTTAATTCAGTGATTTAGAGGGGTTGACGTTCTTTTCAATACTTTGGCAAGTTATCCTAATTTTTTAATTACAACTTTGTTGGCTGGGAAAAACTTTTTTTTTTTTTTTTTTTTTTTTTTTTTAGTTTAGTTTGGTACTAACAGGGTAAGCAGGTGTCCACAAAGCCACTGAGGAATTATAAGATTTATATCTTTATATTGATATAATATTTCTGTTATAAGATTTT
>NW_024085247.1:0-1303 GCF_003009895.1 Hyaena hyaena | reverse complement strand
TGGTGGGGGAAAGGGAGAGAGGCAAACCATGAGAGACTCTTGAATGCTGACAAAAACTGAGGACTGATGGATTTGGGGGGGAGGGGGGGATGGGCATGGAGGAGGACACTTGTGGGGATGAGCACTGAGTGTTATGTGGAAACTAATTTGACAATAAACTATTTGTAAAATAAATAAATAAATAAAAAATAAAAGGAAGGAAATCCTGTCACATGTGACAACATAGATGAACCTTGAGACCAATATGCCACTGAAATAAGTCAGTCACAAAAAGACAAAATACTGGATGATTCCACACATATGAGGTAACTAAAGTAGTCAGATTCCTAGAGATAGAAAGCAGAATGGTGGTTACCAAAGACTAGCAAGAGGAAGAAAGAGAGAGCTGCTTAATAGGTATAGACTTTGTTTTATAGTATGGAAAAGTTGTGAAGATCCAAGGCACGACAATGTGAATATACTTATTAACATTACCAAATAATATACTTTCAAAATGTATTAAAATGGTAAGTTTTATGTTAAATGCATAGTTCAATCCTTTAAATTCTGATATTTTATGCGTAACATAAAAAAAAAACCTGTCATATTTCAGTCACGAGTGATAGGCTCAAGGTATTCAAGATGTCAAATATATTTTTGATAGGGCTCTTGAAGAAGCCCCTTGGAATCACAGAAATAGTCACACTAGATTTTCAGGCATGAAGTAAACTTATATTTCATTTCAAAACTCAAGTGAGTAATTCTCCCCTATGGCTAGCATGCTGCATGGTAGAAAAGCAATCTTTTATACAATGCTCATTTTATGTGCTGCCATTTAAAGACATGTACTCACAATCCATGCTTTGTGTTAGATTCATAATATTCTCTATACTGAACACCACTGAATCAAGATCTGGAAGCATGTAGTTAACAAATGAGTATTTCCTTAATATATCTGTAGCTGTTCTCAATCAGAATGTCAATGCATACTTTCCAGTTCATGTTACAAAGTGATTATCAGCTATATAATACTTAATGACAACTAACACTTTATACAGAAATATCAACTAAGTATATCTAATATCAAGTATATCAACTAGTATATCTAATACCAAGTGATGACCATGGGCCAGACACATTTCTAAGTGCTTTATGTACATTGACTCATCTAACCCTCATAATCACCTCATGAAGTCAGCACTGTTATTCTTCTTTAAATGTTTTTTTTATTATTATTTATTTCTAGGAGAGAGAGAGAGACAGCGTGAGCAGGGGAGGGTCAGAGAGAGAGGGAGTCACAGACTGAAACAGGCTCCAGGCTCTG
>NW_024085246.1:0-1304 GCF_003009895.1 Hyaena hyaena | reverse complement strand
TCCTAGAAATAAAACATTAAAAAAAAAATTAAAAAAAAAAAAGAACATCCTACTAAAGAATGAATGGGTCAACCAGGCAATTAAAGAAGAAATTTAAAAATGTATGGAAACAAATGAAAATGAAAACACAACAATCCAAACACTTTGGGATGCAGCAAAGGCAGTCCTAAGAGGAAAATACATTGCAATCGAGGGCTATCTCAAGAAACAAGAAGAATCCCAAATACAAATCTAACAGCACACCTAAAGGAACTAGAAGCACAACAGCAAAGACTAGCAAAACCTAGCAGCAGAAGAGAAATAATAAAGATGAGAGCAGAAAAAAGCAACATAGAATAAAAAAAAAAAAAAACCCCAAACTAAAATAGTAGAACAGATCAATGAAACTAAGAGTTGGTTCTTTGAAAAAAAATAGACAAAACTGATAAACCTCTAACCAGGCTTCTCAAAAGAGAGAGGACCCAAATAGATAAAATCACAAATTAAAATGGATTTATCACAACTAATCCCTCAGAAACACAAGCAATTATCAGGGAATACTATGAAAATTATATGGCAACAAACTGGAGAACCTGAAAGAAAGGGACAAATTCCTAGACACCCACACCTACCAAAACTCAAATGAGAAGAAATAAACAAATTTGAACAGACCCATAACTAGAGAAGAAATTGAATCAGTTATCAAAAATCTTCCAACAAATAAGAGTCCTGGGCCAGATGGCTTCCTTGGGAAATTCTACCAGACATTTAAAGCAGAGGTAATACCTATCCTTCTCAAACTGTTCCAAAAAAATAGAAATGGAAGGAAAACTTCCGGATTCTTTCTATGTATGAAGCCAGCATTACTTTGATTCCCAAACCAGACAGAGATCCCACAAAAAAAGGGAACTACGGGCCAATATCCCTGATGAACATGGATGCAAACATTATCAATAAGATACTAACAAATCGACTTTGACAACATATAAAAAGAATTATTCACCCTGATCAAGAGGCATTCATTCCTGGGCTGCAGCACTGGTCCAACATTCACAAATCAGTCAATGTGATATATCACATTAATAAAAGAAAGGGAAAGAATCTTTTGATCTTGTCAATAGATGCAGAAAAAGCATTTGACAAAATACAGTACACTGTCCTAATAAAAACCCTCAAAAAAGTCGGGATAGAAGGAACATACTTAAACATCATAAAAGCCATATATGAAAAACCCGTAACTACTATCATCCTCAAAGGGGAAAAACTGAGAGCTTTCCCCCTGAGATCAGGAACACGACAGGGATGTCCACTCTCACCACTGTTGT
>NW_024085245.1:0-1304 GCF_003009895.1 Hyaena hyaena | reverse complement strand
CGCACTAAATGCGGAGCCTGTTTGAGAGTCTCTCTCTCTCTCTCTCTCTCTCTCTCTCTCTCCCCCACCTCCGATCGCACTCTCTCTCTAAAATAAAAATTAAATAAATAAAATGTCAGGGCATCTGGATGGCTCAGTCGGTTTCGCAGCCAACGCTCGATCGTGGCTCAGGTCATGATCTCAGTTTGTGAGTTCGAGCCCTGCATTGAGCTCCCACTGTGAGCGCAGAGCCTGCTCGGAATTCTGTCTCTCTCTCCAAAATAAACAAACATTTAAAAAATTAAATAACTATGCCACTGAATTTCCAAAGTGTACCATTTTTTTTACTGTGCTTCAAATAAATAGAAAAAAATAGTTATAAAAATAAACACAAATGAGTTGTGTACGTATGTACACATGAGACAGGAAGCATGAGATAGGGAAACTCGTTTATTCCACTACTATTCACCTTGCTCCTCCTGCCAAGCACTGTTCTAGGCCCTGGAGATACAGTGGTAAACAAAACAAAGTTTCTGTTCTCTCAGTGCATATGTTCTATGCAAGACAAACAATGAAAAATAAGCATGCGGTATCGGTAAGTGTTATGGGGGGAAAATTCAGTAAGGGAAATAAAGAACGGCTGAGACAGCAGGAACTGCTGTTGTAAATAAGAGGGTCAAGGACACTGGTAACAGTGATGTTGGAGAAGTTTGAAGCAAGTAAGGAAGGGAGCTGTGAGGGCAAGGATGTGCCGGCAGCGGGAAAAGCAAGTGCAAAGGTCCTGAGGCCAGCACATGTCTGGCATTGGAGGAATGGCTCAAAAGCAAAGAGGCCAGTGTGGCAAGAGCAGAGCTAGCAAAGGGGAAGAGGAAGAAAGATGAGGTCAGGGAGGTACCAAGGATTGAGGACTTTGTGAGCCGTGGAGTAGACTTTAGCTTTTACTCTGGGAGGAACCCTGGAAAGATTCGGAACAGAAGAGCGGTGTAGGTTGACTCACATTTTAACGGGATCCCTCTGGCTGTTTTGTGGCAATAAATTGTAGGGGGCGAGGGCAGATGACGTTATGGTACCAGTTTCTGCAGGTCTGTAAGGGACTGTGGCTGGTAGTTATGCCTTCCCTCCTTCATTCACACTCCACAGGGTCCTTCCCTTCACCTAGAACCTTGGCTGGTTGGATTCTTTTTTTTTTTTAATGTTTTTATTTATTTCTGAGAGAGAGGGAGAGACAGAGTGAGCAGGGGAAGGTCAGAGAGAGAGGGAGACACAGACTCTGAAATAGGCTCCAGGCTCTGAGCTGGCAGTCAGCACAGAGCCCGACGCGGGGC
>NW_024085244.1:0-1304 GCF_003009895.1 Hyaena hyaena | reverse complement strand
TCACCTCAAGACACTGGCTCTCGGGAGTCGGAAACGGCGACTACAGGCCGCCGGTACCCATTCCACCCCCATTCCCGCCCATCCCGGCCTTCTTCTCGGACACGTCCCCCTGCACAAAGTGACAACGCTTTCAGCGAAGATTCAGTAGCCCCAGGAGCCTTCCTCCCGGGGGCACGGACATCGGCAACACCGAGGCCAGGATGGCGGCGATAACTGAAGGATTGAGCTCTCGGAGAGAGATTCCAAACAGTCACTCACCTCAGGCCGCTCACGGGAAGAGGAAGAGCGGTGGCTCCTGGGAGAATTCATGCAAAGGCGATCTCTCGCGAGATTTCCAGCCTGAAGAACGTGATTTGAAGAGAGGCGGAGCGCTATGGGAAAGGGACTGTGAGACATATTTTAGAAGATCTGGAAACGAATTGCCGTCTTAGGGAGTGTCTCAAAATCCTCCTTTTTTGGTATCCAGAAATAAAGTTCTGGATTTTAAATATCAATCAATTAAAAACAAGTCTGTAATTCTAGCACAGGATCACGTATTATTAGATATAGATGAGACATTTCTTCATCAACATTTGTTAGATTTGATTATGTGATCACCAACCCCTAAAAGTGGTAGGTAAATGGACAGTTAAGAAGATGCAAAGGATGGGATGTAATTATGGTAATCAGAAAATTCTCCGGAGGGGAATATCACCTAATCAGTTGTACTGAATAGTGCCACTTCTAGGTCTTCTTCTGATGCAGAAAAACCCTTGGGCACTATCCTCTCTTTCTTAGACTTCACCCAAGTCATCTATCTGGTTATTCCCTCTCAGCCATTGGTGGTGTTAGCACTTAGCTTTGGGTCTTCTATTTGAAAGCGCCTTCACTCCAGGCAAATTTGAACTGTAAGTGAAAGAACTCTGGATAATTCTGTAAGAAGTCTTGGTTCCTTGACCTCAATTCCAGGGACCTCAATCCTAGGTCCCTCTCCTAGAATCCACTCCCGTTGCCAGATGATGGATTCCACCGTCTTTCCTCTGTAACTCCCATCCCTCACATGGCTTCCAGCAGAGGCTGAGAACACCCAAACTAAGGTTTCCACTGCACATCTCTTGCCTGATGTAGCCCCAACTATCAAACAACTCTCTGGACATATTTCCCAGCAGGTCTGGGAGTCAAATACTTGAAACCTAAAGTGCCCTTATCGTTCAAGTCTCCTGGAATTATATCTTTTTTAAAAATTTTTTTTAATGTTTTATTTATTTCTAGGAGAGAGAGAGAGAGACAGCGTGAGCAGGGGAGGGTCAGAGAGAGAGGGAGTC
>NW_024085243.1:0-1304 GCF_003009895.1 Hyaena hyaena | reverse complement strand
GCCCCCCCCCCCCAAACACACATGGGGCTCTGTGCTGACAGTGCAGAGCCCGTTTCGGATTCAAGCTCTCTCTCTCTCACTGCCCTTCCCTGGCTCATTCTTGCTCTTTCTCTCTAAAAATAAACAAATAGTTTAAAAAAAAGAAAAAAGAAAAGAACTGCATGGTTGGTAATATCATCATTCATCATCCAATTTTATATAACGCCCACTTAAAAAAATAGAACCCTTTAGAAATTAGCAGTGCCATTTCAAATATTTAAAAGAAAATAGAGCATTAGAAGAGGAGCACCTGGATGGTTCAGTCAGTTGAGCGTATGACTTTTGATTTCAGCGCAGGTCATGATCTCAGTTCATGAGTTTGAGCCTCTGCATCAGGCTCTGTGCTCATAGCAGGAAGTCTACTTCAAATTCTCTCTCTTCCTTTCTCTCTACCACTTCCTTGTACTTTCTCTCTCTGAAAAATAAATAAACATTAAAAAATTACTCTAAACTACACAGTAGTAAGAAGGAAATGCTAAGACTTTCCCCAGTTCTCACCAATATGTTATCTCCTTTCTGGTCCTCCACATTGATAATGATGATTTTGCATTCTCTGTGGTGTTCACGATGGGATTTGGTACATAATTCATAGACATACATGTGTTATCCAAGCTTTACAAGTGAAAAAGATTTGAATTTCTGAAGAAATTACAATAGCTAACCTCAGCTGTCCTGTGGGGACTGGAAACTATTTTATTGAAGTCCACAATTCTCTTTCTGTGTATATAATGGAAAACAAAATGATGCATCTCTTCTGGTCAATTGAGATTATAAATATTCATTTAAGAAAAGCTATTTACAGTTTGTGTGTATGTGGGGGAAATACTAGTTTTTAACGGAACCATAGCCTAATACATAGGTATGCACAAATGTATGTAACTTTGTATTCCAATCAAGTAAATATCTAGGGAAAACATATGTCTAAAAGTCAAATTGAATCATTTTGATAGTAAATACTAGATACTCTGTAAGAAAAGTATAAATTGTTACAAATTAGAGAACTTAAGGTTTATCTTAAGAAGAAGACACAATTGAAAGATATGTACAGTCAGGATTGATATGGGTGACTGAAAAAAATACATATATTTCTAGTGGAGACCAATTCTGCAACTATACACCATGTATTAAAATTGGTGCATTCATATATATTCCTTTCTAATAATTCTGCAGGTACTTATTTTTATTCCATTTTGTGCAAGGAAGCTAAATTTCAGTGCAGTTATATGGCTTTCTCAATTCACAGAGCTAAGAAGTTTTTTTTTTTT
>NW_024085242.1:0-1304 GCF_003009895.1 Hyaena hyaena | reverse complement strand
AAAAAAAAAAAAAGAAAAGAAAAGAAAAAAGAAAATCAACTGATAAAAAAAAAAAAAAAAAGATTCAGGCTCCATTATGTGATAAGACAACTTAGTTCCTAGGTGACATCATGTACTTCTATCAAGATCTGATTCACTGTTTTTGTGATATAAAAGCCATTGATAATCATTGCCTACATCAATTAATTCACTAGGGATGAAAAATGGTGATATTCCATCATCAAAAAATTGTCAGGGAATATTCTGTGTATCCTCAATATATATCAACAACACTAAATAAAATAGGCCGTACCCTTAGAATATATATTGTGGAAACTATGTCCTGAATCAGTAGGACTAATTACAATATAAGAAATTGAAAATTATTAATGAACTATCTATGTTTTAGGGATATTTTCTCAAACCTTCAAGGAACAGACAATTCAGTTGTTAAAAACTTTTAAAAATTTTAAAACTTCACAGTTCATTTTATGAAGCAATAATCATTTTGATATGAAACCCAATAAGAGAGTAGTAAAAAAAGAAAATTATAAACCAGTTTCACTACGAGGATAAAAAATAATTAGCAAAATGAATTCATCAATATATTAAAATAACTTCAAGTAATAACCAATTGGGATGGATCCAGAAATGCAGAGCTGGTGGAATATCAGAAAATTATTAATATTATAAGACAAAACAGATGGATGTTCTCTCTCACTTCAATTATTTACTATTGTTTTGGATATTCTACTTAGTGCAAATAAAATGTGAGGTTGTTTAATATTTGAAGATGATATGATTGTATACCAGAGGAAAAAATATATCCATTGAATAACTATACACAATAAAGAAAATACAAATAAGTAGGCTGGAATAAACTTAATATACAAAAATCATTGCCTTTCACATTTGCAAACAATAACCACTTACAATAATGGAATACTGTAAAAGCAATAGCAATAAAAATATAAAATAAGGATAAATATTATGAGAGATTCACAAGATATAAAGAAAAACTTTAAATGCTCTTGAGGAATCCAAAAAGATGAACAAATAAAAAGCATACCATGTTCTTAGATAAGAAGATTAAACATCATAGAAATGTTATTTCTCTGCTGATGCATAGGAGCACATGTACCCCAACGTTCATAGCAGCACTCTCAACAATAACCAAAACATGGAAAGAGCCTAAGTGTCCATCAACAGACAAATGGATCAAGAAGATGTGGTTTATCTATACGATGGAATACTACATGGCAATGAGAAAGAATGAAATCTGGCTATGTGTAGCAACATGGATGGACCTTGAAGGTGTTATGCTG
>NW_024085241.1:0-1304 GCF_003009895.1 Hyaena hyaena | reverse complement strand
TCTCTCTCTCTCTCTCTCTCTCAAAAATAAGTAAACATTAAAAAAGAAAGAAACATAACTCTGGAGCGAGTTCAACTACTGTCTCTTCCATTTATTTACTGTATGACTGATAAAGTTGTTTAATCTTTTTGTATCACAATTTTCTCACCTTCTGATTAGGGATAATAATCATCCTACTTTATAGAGTTGTTGTGAGATTTAAATGTTGTGAGTGTATATGTGTATTTGTGTGTGTATGTACGTGTATACCCCTGAACTTACAAAACGGGTTGACAAACTATCTGTGGATCACATTCAGCCTGCTGTCTATTTCCATATGGCCCAGGAACTAAGAATAGTTTTTACATATTTTAAAGATTTAAAAAATTAAAATGAAATATATTTTTTTGATACATGAGAAATATATGATATTCAGTGTCCATTTATTCAGTGTCCATAAATAACACAGCTGTGCACATTTGCTTACATATTGGCTACAGATGCTCACTCTACAGAGGTAGAGTTGAGTAACAGAGACTGTATGTCCTGAAAAGCCTATAATATTCATTATCTGGCCATTTACAGAAAAATATTTGTCTAACTCTAGCTTGTAACATTGTTTGATATAAAGTAAATACTATAAATTGTTACCTGTCATTAATATTAAGCCATTTTCTAAGTTAGAATAATAATTTGGCTTGAACTTTAGTGTGAACACCTTTTCATTTTAGAAGCTAAATGTAATGAATTAAAGAGTATTCTTGTGGCTGTAAAGTACAAGCATATATCTAATTCACATGTCTGTTGCCATGTTGTATCTTAGAATTTCTTTAAGAAAGAATAGATCTTGCAGTGCTTGGATGGCTCAGTCAGTTTACCATTAGACTTCAGCTCAGGTCATGATCTCACAGTCAGTGGGTTACAGCCCCCAGCATTGGGCTCTGTGCTGACATCTCAGAGCCTGGAAGCTGACAACTCAGAGCCTGGAGCCTGCTTGGGATTCTGTATGTCCCTCTCTCCCTGTCCTTCCCCTGCTTGTGCTCTCTCTGTGTCTTTCAAAAGAAAATAAATAAACATTTAAAAAAAAGAATGAATACATCTTGAACCTTTTGTCTAGGCAGGTGGATCTTTTTTTTTTTTTTACAAATAGTTTATTGTCAAATTGTTCCACATAACACCCAGTGCTCATCCCCACAAGTCCCCTCCTCCATGCCCATCCCCCCTCCCCCCCACATCCATCAGTCCTCAGTTTTTGTCAGCATTCAAGAGTCTCTCATGGTTTGCCTCTCTCCCTTTCCCCCACCATTTCCGCCCTTCTTCTCCCC
>NW_024085240.1:0-1304 GCF_003009895.1 Hyaena hyaena | reverse complement strand
CAAAACAATATTTAAAACAAACAACACTCCTCTGGACAAGAAAAGTACCTGGCACATAGGAAGTGCTCAACTAATGCCTGGTTCCGGCCAGCACCCCACCCCCACCTTCCCACTCAGGACAGAGAGACAAGAGCCCCCGGCCTGGCACACACAAGCTGGCGACTCTGGCTGAGTTCTCTGCCTGCCTGTGTTTGGGTGTGGACGGGGAGGTCCTTCCGGCCCTCCCCTGAATTCAGTCCTTGTCCCCCAGTTTGTCGACCCAGGAGGCCGGCGTGCAGGAGCCAGCACAACTCGGCTTCGTGCAGCATCACCGAGATCAAAAGATTTGCTGGAGTGGATTAAAAACAGCCCCAACACTCGGCCTTGCCGCTAAACCAGGCGCTGGTCCGGCACACCAGGGGGACCCCAGGAGGCCAGGCTGCAAACTCGACATCCCCGATGCCGGCAGCTGAAGCCGCACCCTCCTCTGCTCTCAGGGGTCAGGCTTTGTGCCCCAACACACCTCCCTACGGCCTGTCCCACCTCCTCTTCTAAAACTGAAATTGGTTTTAAATCCAGAAAGTCTCCTCCCTGCCCCTGGACACCCTCTGGTTTGCTGTGTAAGGACCAGGGGAGAGGCGGAGGTGGTGGGGCAGACCTGGGGCACAGGGAAGGGGTGCGGCTGGGAGCTGACAGTGCAAATGCACCCCCTGCCCCCCTGTCCACACTCCTGCACCTGTGACTCAGTCCCACTTTTACCCCATTTCTTACAAGGATTCTAATTAGTCTCAGATCTTCTGGCCCAAAGGACCTCCATGAGGAGCTCAGAGGCATGTTCTGGTAGCTGCACAGCGCCCTCCCCCTCCCCCCTCCCTCACACCAGCGGGCATCCCCCTGGGGGCTGGCACTTAGGAGGCCAGGCAAGTGCTGGCTAAGTGAAGGAATGAATGAAGAAATCAATGACTAATTCAACACATGTGGGAAGAAAGGAAGGCGGCGCGAGAAGGACGGTCCCAGACCTGTGGATGCCGACACATCACTCAGTCGCCGCCTCTCCCTGGGTCTCCCTCTGTCCCTCTGTCTCTGTTTCTAAACCCCACACACCCACCAAGATCTGTCAGTCCCTCTGCTTCTCTCCCAGCAGGCAGCGGTGCGGCCCCTCCTCCTCCCAGAAGGCCTGTCCAGTTGCCCACCTTCCCCCTTTCCAGAAGCTCTGTCTTCTTGCCCCTCTTGGCCTGGGCAGCGGCCACCCGGCTAACCCACCGAGTTTTCCCCTGAGAGAACCCCGCCGGCCCCCATCACTTCCCACTGGGTGCCACCACCCA
>NW_024085239.1:0-1305 GCF_003009895.1 Hyaena hyaena | reverse complement strand
ATAGGACTATGACAACCCCACCCAGCACCACCCCTTTGGACTACAGGTCAGTTACATTCACCTGAAGAACACCTTGTTTTGCCTCCCTCAGCACTGAGGACAAGCCCTAAAAACAGAATTAATTTTCACCCTCTAGGATGTTTTGAATTATTCTCCTTGGTTTTATTTTTTTGTTGTTGTTGTATTACAAAATCATTACTCCTTTGGTGAATTATGAAGCAATCATTAACAAAGACCAACATCAACTGATATTTTATCAAATCCACAAAGTACTTCAATCTTCAGTGAATTTTTTAAGTATGTAGTTGTATAAAAATTTGTTATATTAGAGCCAATAAAATTTACTCTTATATTATTATTGAATTATATTTATACCTGGTATATAAAATAGCTTTTCAAAGATTGTACAAGTATATACATCAAACAAGGTGTGACTTGAAGCACCTGATTTCTTAATCTAAGTATGTGTCCCCATTTTAGTGATATTGCAAAAGATATACTTAAGTGCTCACATTTTACATAATACATCTTAGATGTACTTATTAAATTACCATAAGTAAAAAGACATATTTTTTTGAAAAATATATTTCCAGTAGCAACTTCATATATTCTGTTTCCTCAGATAAATAGGAGACCAAATTTAATCAGGTGATGACTCTTCAGTATATAGATCATCCAAAAAAGTGAGCCTCTTTTGCTTTCCTAATCCCGAAAGTGCTGGATATATTTATGACAGACACTTTCTCTAAAACTGCAAAAAACGGAAATGGGACTTATGTTCAGACATAATAAATAACCCATCACATGCAGTATGATCAGGAATAATCTGGTTGTGGGATTTATGGGACTAAATTCTAATTTCGTTATAGTATTGAGTCTAAGCTATTTTTTCACTTTAGTTGCTTCGATTATTACAATTAGTCTTTTCAAGGAGATCCTTTCATTTTCTAGCAACGAATGAACTTGAGAAGTGTAAATACAGCTTAACTATACGTGAGGCAAATCCATTACATAAGACCGAATTTGATCATAATGAGAACATAAGTTACATATGTAAAGGAAAATTAGAACAGAAACACTCAACGTGCATTAATGGAAGATGGGATCCTAAACTAAGCTGCACAGGTAAGCTCTTGTTTATAGTATTTTCAAAATCATAGTCTATTTCTTCCTAACTTACTAAAGCAGTATTTCGGCATCTTTTTAATACATTTAACAGTTTATTATTACAAATGACTTTCAAGCTGGAAGGGAATTTAGAAAGTAACGAAAACATCGTTTCTAAATGTTAATTGCATCAGTGCT
>NW_024085238.1:0-1305 GCF_003009895.1 Hyaena hyaena | reverse complement strand
AAAATTAAAAAAAAAAAAAAAAAGACTCAAGCAGCAAGGAACTTGATGCAGACACGTGCCCGTATGGTTACATCGGTCAGTGTTTGAGAGGGAAAAAATGTTCATTGTAACCTCTTCCGTGGCGGCGTTTCAGGTGTTACATTTTTGTTTTATATGCTTTTATACGTTTTAAACATTTTCTGCAATGACTGTATCTTAGTGTTGCAATTTGTTTGAAACACAGAAGACGTGGAGGGGAAGCACAACTATTAGTATAATTCACTACAGCTCTCTGTCCAGGGGGGCAAGTAGCCCCATTACGGTCACAGTCGCTCCACACGTCACTCCCTTTGCAGTCACTCCACATTCATTCTTTATTTTTTTTAAATCACTGTATTAAGGTGTAAATAATAAAAACTCACAGATTTTAAGTGTACAGGTCAGCGAATTTTGACAGATCTACATCCCTAGGTACTCTCACCCCAGTCGAGATACGGAACACTTCCGTCTCCCCAGGAGATGTTTCTTTGTGCGCTCAGTACCCGTCTCCCACCACTCTGTCCTGGCAACTCTGACTCAGCTCCTGTCTTATTGATGACTTTTGTTTCCGACTCCTGTTCATGATTTTTAAAAACGCCCCCAGTGTGACTTGAAGGAGAAGAAGAATTTTTTAATATTTTATATGTATCTTGTTTTATCCATGTTATTTTCCTTATATTGTTCTGATGTTTTTCAATAACGTAATAGGCCAGGAAAAGGAAATAAGAGCCTTAAATATTGGGAAGGAGGAGAAAAACGCGTTACTGCTATCGATATGTTTGCCTTCTTGGAAAAAAATCTAAGCAAATCGACTAGAAAACTATTAAACTAAGAACTTAGCTCAATAAAGTGACCTGGTTTCAAGATATCTAGATGAAATTTAAAAATATATGTGTATTAACATACTTAAATGTGTGTCTATGTACACACTAGAAATAATCATTTACAGAATACAGTTGGAAGAGAGGTATCTTTCAAACCATTAATTTTATTTTTTACTTTATTTATTTACTTATTTATAATAGAATATGCTTTTTTAAAAATAGCTTATTGTCAAGTTGGTTTCCACATAACACCCAGTGCTCATCCCCACAAGTGCCCTCCTCCATGCCCATCACCCCCCTTCCTCCCTCCCCCACCCCCATCAGCCTTCAGTTTGTTCTCAGCATTCAAGAGTCTCTCATGGTTTGCCTCCCTCCCTCTCCCCCACGATGTCCCCCTTCTTCTCCCCCACGGTCCTCCGTCAAGTTCCTCCTAATCCTCCTATACGTGCAAACATATGATATT
>NW_024085237.1:0-1305 GCF_003009895.1 Hyaena hyaena | reverse complement strand
TCTGTCTCTCCCTCTATCCTTCTCTCTTGCTCTCTCTCAAAAAAAATTCTACTCAAACACAAATGGAATATTTAGAAAACTTCTCTTCCATGCAACCACAAAGTAAGTTTCAGCTGGTAAGAAAAAATGGACATCTGGTAGGTCATAGTTCTTGAACGTAATTAAAAATTAGAAGATTAGGGGCACTTGGGTAGCTCAGTCAACTCTTGATTTTGGCTCAGGTCTCATAGTATGTGCGTTCAAGCCCCACATCAGGCATTGTGCTTGCTTTGAATGCTCTCTCTTTCTCTCTCTCTCTCTCACTGCCTCTCTGCTGCTTGCTCTCACTCTCTCTTTCAGAATAAATAAATAAATATTTTTTAAAAAATTAGAATATTAAATAAGTGATTTTTAAAATTCATGTCTGAAATATTTTTAAATCATTAACTTAAGAAATCACAATACAAATGAAAAAATACTGGGATACCTCGGTGACTCAGCCAGTTAAGCATCTGACTTTGGCTCAGGTCATGATCTCACAGCTCATGAGGTCAAGCCCTGCATCAGGCTCTGTGGAACCTGCTTTGGATTCTTTATGTCCCTCACTCTCTGTACCTCCCCCACTCACTCTCTGTCTCTCAAAAATAAATAAATGTTTCAAAAAATTAGAAAATACTTTAAACTTGAAAAAATAAAAGTACTTTCACTGATGTCAAAAGATGTAGGATAAGCTAAGGTAGGTATTTAGGACATATAAGTCTTTTTTTTTTAAGATTTTTTTTTCATTTTTATTTCTAGGAGAGAGAGAGAGAGAGAGACAGCGTGAGCAGCGGAGAGTCAGAGAGAGAGGGAGATACAGACTCTGAAATAGGCCCCAGGCTCTGAGCTGGCAGTCAGCACAGAGCCCGATGCGGGGCTCGAACCGACGAACTGCAAGATCATGACCTAAGCGAAAGTCGAACGCTTAACCGACTAAGGCACCCAGGCGCCCCAGGACATATAAGTCTTAACTGTTGATATTAGGACTACATGAAAAGGGGACATTACACATATAGTAGAGATTTTTTAATCTTAAGAGAAAAATATGAATAACTAAATTTGAAAACTTAGATACAAGTTACATGGTAACTTGAAAGGGCTACAAATGTGGGGAAGAGCATAAATGTTTCTGCCACACCTAGAAAGGAAAAAATAAATTGTTGTGGTTTGCAGATGATATGACTATGTGTAGAAAATTAAAGAGAATGTATACACTATTAAACTGATATAGAGGGACACTTGGGTGGCTTGTTCAGTTAAACATCAGACTCTTGATTTCAGTTCCGG
>NW_024085236.1:0-1305 GCF_003009895.1 Hyaena hyaena | reverse complement strand
TGATCTGTTCAATTGTTTCTTTGGTCTCTATGTTGTTTATTTCTGCTCTAATTTTTACTATTTCTCTTCTTCTACTGGGTTTAGGGAGTTCTTGTTGCTCTGCCTCTAGCTCCTTTAGGTGAGCTGTTAGATTTTGAACTTGTGCTTTTTCCAATGTCTTGAAATAGGCCTGGAGAGCAATGTACTTTCCTCTTAGGACTGCCCTGGCCGCATCCCATAGATTTTGAATTGTTGTGTTTTCATTTTCATTTGTTTCCATATATTTTTTAATTTCTTCTCTAATTGCCTGATTGGCCCAGCCATTCTTTAGAAGGGTGTTCTTTAACCTCCATGTTTTTGGAGGTTTTCCAGACTTCTTCCTGTAATTGATTTCAAGTTTCAAAGCATTATGATCTGACAGTGTGCATGGTAGGATCTCTATTCTTCTATATATTTATGTCCCAGTATGTGATCTATCTTGGAGAATGTGCCATGCGCACTTGAGATGAAAGTAAATTCCCTGGCCTCAGGATGTAAAGTTCTAAATATATCCATCAGCTCCATATGGTCCAATGTGTCTTTCAAGTCCATTATTTCTTTAGTGATTTTCTGTCTGGTTGACCTATCCATTGCTGTAATTGGAGTATTAAAGTCCCCTGCTATTAGCACATTCTTATCTATAAGCTTGTTTCTGTTTGTGATTGTTTTAAATATTTAGGTGCTCCCATATTCAGTGTATAGACATTTATGATTGTTATTTCTTCCTGATGGATGGACCCTGTAATTATTATGTAATGCCCTTCTTCATCTCTTGTTATTGTCTTTAATTTAAAGTCCAGTTTGTATGATATAAGTATAGCTACTCCGGCTTTCTTTTGATTTCCCATAGCAGAATAGATATTTCTCCATCCCCTTACTTTTAATCGGAAGGTATCTTCCAGTCTAAAATGAGTTTCTTGTAGACAGCATATAGATGGATTTTGTTTTTTTATCCATTCTGCTACCCTATATCTTTTGACTTGAGCATTTAGCCCATTTACATTCAGTGTTATTATTGAAATATGTGGGTTTAGAGTCTCTGTGTCCTTTGTAGGGTTCATGTTTATGGTGGTGTCTCTGGTATTTTTGTTCCTTGCAGCATTTCCTTCAGAGCATCCCCCTCAGGATTTCTTGTAGGGCTGGCTTCGTGGTGACAAATTCTTTTAATTTCTGTTTATCTGGAAAGATTTTTCTCTCTCCTTCTATTTTGAAGGACAGGCTTGCTGGATAGAGGATTCTTGGCTGCATATTTTTACTGTTCATCACATTGAAGATCTCCTGCCATTC
>NW_024085235.1:0-1306 GCF_003009895.1 Hyaena hyaena | reverse complement strand
TTTAATGTTTTATTTATTTCTAGGAGAGAGAGAGAGAGAGAGACAGCGCGAGCAGGGGAGGGTCAGAGAGAGAGGGAGTCACAGACTGAAACAAGTTCCAGGCTCTGAGCTGGCAGTCAGCACAGAGCCCGACACGGGGCCCGAACCCACGAACCGCGAGATCACGACCTAAGTGAAAGTCGGACGCTTAACCGACTAAGCCACCCAGGCGCCCCATAGAGCTGACTTTTTCTTAATGTGTATTTATTTATTTTGAGGGGGAAGAGCAGAGAGGGAGAGAGAGAATCCCAAAGAGGCTCCACACTGTCAGTGTAGAGCCTGATGCAGGGCTCGATCTCTCGAGCCATGAGATCATGACCTGAGTTGAAATCAAAGAGTCCTAATTTGACTTTTTAACTTGGGTTTGGAAGAAAAAGTGGTACCAGAGACAGGAGACGGGAATAAATCATGTAGGTCCTAAAAGCGGCCTTCCTTAACTCAAACGGAGAGTGAAGAATGAATGAAAAAGATGTGTATGAAACAACAGGCGCCGGCGAGGATGTGGAGAAAGGGGAAACTTCCTACGCCATTGGTGGGAACGCAAACGGGTGCAGCCGCTCTGGACAACAATATGGAGGTTCCGCAAACATTAAAAATAGAACTGCCCTATGGTCCAGTAATCACAGCGCTGGGTATTCATCCCAAAAATACAAAGACACTAGGTGTAATGGATACATGCGCCCCTACGCTAACGGCAGCACTCTCTCCGATAACCAAGACATGGAAGCAGCCCAAGCGTCTGCTGATTGATGAATGGATGAAGACGACGCGGTGGGTACATACGGATTATCCGTCTACATATATATGATGGAATATTCAGCCATATAAAGAATGAAATCTTGCCATTTGCAACAACTTTGATGGACCCAGAGGGTATAACGCTAAGTGAAATAAGTCAGAGAAAGACAAATACCATATGATTCACTCATATGTGAAATGTAAGAAGCAAAACGAATGAGCGTACGAAAAAAGAGAGAGAGAGACAAACCAAGAAACAGACTCTTCACTACAGAGAACAAATCGATGGTCACAGGGGAGGTGGGGGGAGGGGGAAGTAGGCGGCGGGAGGAAGGCGGGCACCTGCCGGGATGAGCACCGGGTGGTGGAGGAAGTGTGGGATCTCTGCACTGCACACCGGAAACTAATTCAACACTGAATGTTAACTACACTGGAATTGAAATTTAAAACTTTTTTTTTTTAATGTTTTATTTATTTCCAGGAGAGAGAGAGAGACAGCGTGAGCAGGGGAGGGTCAGAGAGAGAGGGA
>NW_024085234.1:0-1306 GCF_003009895.1 Hyaena hyaena | reverse complement strand
CAGGTTTTTAAAAACTAAGCCCATATAGAATCTCTTTTTCTAACTGCAATAACGTATACAGGAATACATGAGTCCTCCACCATTGTCCAGTATTTGACATTACGGGGAGAATTTAATTGCTCACTTTCACATGTTTGTAAATAACTCCCCTTTTAATCCAAAGCATGTGTTGGTATATACCTCTGAAGTTCTGTTCCAGATTTCTAAGAAGGTCCTTATTTGGGAAGGTTTTCCAGTAGCCACAGAGGCTAAAATAAGTCCTCCAAAGGTCCTCGGGAAAGTTCCAATATTCATACTAAGCCATCTAACTTTATGTGAGAGTGCAGAGACGATAATCAGTACATAATGTACTTTAGTGACCAAACGGTTGACTTTTATTTCCATCCCCTGACAACCTCAAATGAGTAAATACGTACTTGAAGCAACATTGGCTGATATTCTAAGGGGAAGAAATGTTTTCCCATTATAATTATTTATATATTTATACATAATTTGCCATTATATGCCATCTGGGTACATATTACAATCATATATATTTCTAAACAGTTTTAGGTTCACAGCAAAATGGAGCAGAAGGTACAGAGATTTCTCATCTACTCCCTGCCCCCACACACCCACAGTGACAAACTTAATCATTGACACATTGATATTACCCATAGTCCATAGGTTACATTTAGGTTCACACTTGTGTTTCATTTTCTTCTTTTTCTCTCAGTGAGCTGTTTTCTTACATGTCACCTGTGCTTTAGCCACTGTTTTATTTTTCGTAAAAGGGAACACTTAATGTCCCCTTTTTGGTGGCAATGAAATTTTAACTCAGAATATTGGGACAATTTACCCTAAAGCAAATGTAGAAATTCATGTTTTTCTCCCTAAAATGGTAGGGCAGACTTCTTTTACTTAATACAAATTTCAGGAAACTGCAGCCAGGGCTTTTATTTTATTTAAAGTGTCTTATTTTATTATTAGTTTTTTAATCTGAGGATAGTTGACACACAAGGTTACATTATTTTGAGTGCAGAATATAGTGATTCAACATCTCTATAGATCATGCTATGCTCACCCCAAGTGTAGCTACCACCTGTCACCATACAATGCTACTGTACTATCATTGACTCTATTCCTCTTTATCCCCATCACTTATTCATTCCATAAATGGAAGCCATATCCCCATCACTTAATCATTCCATCGATGGAAGCCATATCTCCCACTCTCCCTCACCCATCTTGCCCATCCCCACAGCCCCCACAAAATGTCAGTTTATTCTCTGTATTTACAGGTCTGATTCTGCTTTTTGTTTGTTCA
>NW_024085233.1:0-1307 GCF_003009895.1 Hyaena hyaena | reverse complement strand
GACAGCGTGAGCAGGGGAGGGTCAGAGAGAGAGGGAGTCACAGACTCTGAAGCAGGCTCCAGGCTCCGAGCTGGCAGTCAGCACAGAGCCCGACGCGGGGCTCGAACCCACGAACCGTGAGATCACGACCTGAGCGAAAGTCGGACGCTTAGCCGACTAAGCCACCAGGGCGCCCCGTCAATAATGAAATTTTATCCCAGAGAGTAATTTAGTTTACACAGGTCACCTTTTCAGTGGTGGCATAGTCATTATTTGAAGCCACTTCTGATACTCAGCCTCTATTCAAAGATAACTAGTTTTAACAATTATAGTCTTTTTAATAATAATGATACCAGTAACATGTTTATAGTACTTATTATGAACTAACTCTTTTACATGGATTATTTAATCCTGACAACAATCTGTGAGTCTAGTATTATTATTTGTTTTCTCATTGTATAGATGAGAAAAATGATGCTCAAAGAATTTAAGTAATTTTCCCAAAGTTACATAACTAATAAATGGCAGAGCTGGCATTATACACAGACTCATTTTAATTTTGTGAACTTTGGAGTTCTTATGTGTCTGTTCTCAAACCATCTTGGATGTATTTTCAAAGAATATCTAATTGCTAGAGACAGGCATCGGTACAGAACATGTATCAGCTGATAATGATCATTTGCACCCCCAGAACCAAAGCTCTAAAGTTTCCTTTGAGTCACCTGGGGCATTATCCCCTGTCTTTCCCTCCCACTGTCAGATACTCAAGGAGGCATTAACTTCTCTCATTAAATGAATTCCTGCTAGGGGGTTAATAAGGTGCTGTTATTGCTTCGTAACATCATTTGCAGACAGTATTTGCATGTAGGACTTTTTATTTCCTGATCCCAAAGCAGACAGCTTCAGGTACTCCTAACTTGGTGAGGAATATCCTCTTCCGTTCCCCATATTCCTTCCTGTGAAGACAGTTCCAAAATGTAGGCTCTTAACCTTCTGCACACCATACCATGACCAAAACACTTAAAAGCCCTACACAACCTGACTTCTTTTAACAATATCTACCTCCAACATATAACAATTGTATTGCCTTTTTAAAATATGTAACTTTTGGGGCGCCCGGGTGGCTTAGTCGGTTGAGCGTCCGACTTTCGCTTAGGTCATGATCTCGCGGTTCGTGGGTTCGAGCCCCGCGTCGGGCACTGTGCTGACTGCCAGCTCAGAGCCTGGAGCCTGCTTCAGTCTGTGACTCCCTCTCTCTCTGACCCTCCCCTGCTCACGCTGTCTCTCTCTCTCTAGAAATAAATAAAAACCTTAAAAAAAAATTAAAA
>NW_024085232.1:0-1307 GCF_003009895.1 Hyaena hyaena | reverse complement strand
TCTCAGAAATAAATTTAAAAAAAAATTTTTTTTAATGTTTGTTAAAATTCACCACTGAAGTCCATAGGTCCAGAGATTTTCTTCTTTGGGAAAGTTTTCATTACTGATTTAATGTCCTTGCTAGTTTTAGGTGTATTCAGATTGCTTGTTTCTTCATGATTTAATTTTGGTAGGTTGTGTATTTCTAGGAATTTGTGCATATAACCATTCAGAATGCTCTTATTATCCTTTTTTAACTTCGTAGAATTGGTAATAATGTCCCCCACCTTAATTTCTGATTTGAGTCATTTTAGTCTTCTATCTTTTATCTTTAGTCTGTCCAGCTAATTTTTTGTCAATTTTGTTGATGGTTTTGAAGAACTAACTTTTGTTTATGATTTTTGCTATTCTTCTATTCTCTATTTTATTTTTTTCTGCTCTAATCTTTATATTTCCTTTTTTTCTGCTAGTTTTGGGTGTTAGTGTGTTCTTTTTCTAGTTCCTTGGGTTGTAAGTTTAGGTTATTGATGGGAGATCATTCTTATGGGGTTTTTTTAATTTAGAATTTTAAAATTATTTAAATTCAAGTTAGTTAACATACACTGTAATAGTAGTTTCATGAATAGAATTTAGTGATTCATCACTTACATATAACACCCAGTGCTCATTCCAGTAGGTGTCCTCCCTAATGCACATCATCCATTTAGCCCATCACCCCACCCAACACCCTTCCAGCAAACTTCAGTTTGTTCTCTGTATTTAAGAGTCTCCTAAGGTTTGCTTTCCTCTTTGTTTTTATCGTGTTTTTTTCTTCCCTTACCCTATGTTCATCTGTTTTGTTTCTTAAATTCCACATGAGTGTAATCATATATTTATATTTCTCTGACTGACTTATTTCACTTAGTGTACTATGATATTTGCAACCAACTGAATATCTACTTTCATCCAGGTTGCTGCAGATGGCAAGATTTCATTCATTTTTGATCGATGAATAAAATTTCATTGTGTGTGTGTGTGTGTGTGCGTGTGGTGTGTGTGTGTTCTCTCCTCTTATTTATGCATTCATTATTTGGTGGACATTTGGGTTGCTTTCACAATTCAACTATTGTTGATAGTTCTGCTATAAACATTGAGGTGCAGGTGCCTCTTTGAATCAGCATCATTGTATCTTTAGGTTAAATACCTAGTAGTGCAATTGCGGGGTTGTAGGGTAGTTCTATTTAAAAATTTTTGAGGAATTGGGGCGCCTGGGTGGCTTAGTCGGTTAAGCGTCCGACTTTCGCTTAGGTCATGATCTCGCGGTTCGTGGGTTCGAGCCCCGCGTCGGG
>NW_024085231.1:0-1307 GCF_003009895.1 Hyaena hyaena | reverse complement strand
CTGTGACTCCCTCTCTCTCTGACCCTCCCCTGCTCACGCTGTCTCTCTCTCTCTCCTAGAAATAAATAAAACATTAAAAAAAAAAAAAAGAATGGGATAGTAATGGAAAAGTTTGAACCATTTCAAGAATCACCAAAATGTGACATGGAGACATGAATGGAGCAAATGCTGTGGAAAATGGCACCAATGAAATTGCTAGGCAGGGTTGCCACAGACCTTCAATGTGAAAAATGCAATGTTTGGGAAACACAATAAAGCAAAGCACAGTACAATGGAGGTGTGCCTGGTTGTGAAGCCAGCCTTTGATCACCACAGGGAGCCTCCTCCAGAAGAATCTTAGGAGACTCTCAGGCCTGGGATTGCAGCCACCTCTGCCACACTGAGGAGGGCAACCCTTGATTCCTGGGAATAGTTGCTTCAGTTTCTCTTCCATTTTCCTTTTTAATCTGGAAAAGCTTCCTCCCCTCCCTTTCTCCTTTCCTCCCTTCTTCCTTCTCCATCCCCCCTCCCCAAGTTACTCTAAATTTTATTTTTTAAAAGTACCAACAGTAGAGGAAAAATTTGATAAAAAATTTTTTTGTTGTTTCTTTTTGAGAGACAGAGCATTAACCGGGGAGAGGCGGGGGGGGGGGGGGGGGGGGGGGGGACGACACAGAATCCTAACCAGACTCCATGCTCTGAGCTGTCAGCACAGAGTCCAACAGGGGCGCAAACTCATGAACCAGAAGATCATGACCTGAGCCAAAGTTGGAGGCTTAACCAACTGAGCCACTCGGGCACCCCAGAAAAATTTAAAAGGCGAAGAACAGATTTTTCCAACTCTCTCCCATATTTGAAAATAAAAGTTCTTTAATTTTTAATCCAATCAGTACAATATATTTAGTATAAAAACAAATAAGAAAATGAAGAAAACTACAAAGAAGATAACTTATGTGTGCATGTGTCACTGTAACTGTGTCCATGTAAATTCACTGTGTACAGTTGACCTTTGGTGATTGTAATTCAGTGCTGCTTTTCTACATTGCCATTGTCATGAACATTTTCAGGTGTTAAATTGTCTTTGAAAGCTCTGCTCAATCAACTAAGTATCTAAGTTGCTAAAGTTAGCTACTAATAAACAAATTGGGGCACCTGGGTGGCTCAGTGGGTTGAGCATCTGACTCTTTTTTTTTTCTTTTTAGATTTTTTTTTTTTAATTTATTTCTAGGAGAGAGAGAGAGACAACGTGAACAGGGGAGGGTCAGAGAGAGAGGGAGTCACAGACTGAAACAGGCTCCAGGCTCTGAGCTGGCAGTCAGCACAGAGCC
>NW_024085230.1:0-1307 GCF_003009895.1 Hyaena hyaena | reverse complement strand
TCTTTTTTTTCCCAAATGTTTTATTTATTTCTAGCAGAGAGAGAGAGACAGCGTGAGCAGGGGAGGGTCAGAGAGAGAGGGAGTCACAGACTGAAGCAGGCTCCAGGCTCTGAGCTGGCAGTCAGCACAGTGCCCGACGCGGGGCTCGAACCCACGAACCGCGAGATCATGACCTAAGCGAAAGTCGGACGCTCAACCGACTAAGCCACCCGGGCGCCCCAAAAGTTACATATTTTAAAAAGGCAATACAATTGTTATATGTTGGAGGTAGATATTGTTAAAAGAAGTCAGGTTGTGTAGGGCTTTTAAGTGTTTTGGTCATGGTATGGTGTGCAGAAGGTTAAGAGCCTACATTTTGGAACTGTCTTCACAGGAAGGAATATGGGGAACGGAAGAGGATATTCCTCACCAAGTTAGGAGTACCTGAAGCTGTCTGCTTTGGGATCAGGAAATAAAAAGTCCTACATGCAAATACTGTCTGCAAATGATGTTACGAAGCAATAACAGCACCTTATTAACCCCCTAGCAGGAATTCATTTAATGAGAGAAGTTAATGCCTCCTTGAGTATCTGACAGTGGGAGGGAAAGACAGGGGATAATGCCCCAGGTGACTCAAAGGAAACTTTAGAGCTTTGGTTCTGGGGGTGCAAATGATCATTATCAGCTGATACATGTTCTGTACCGATGCCTGTCTCTAGCAATTAGATATTCTTTGAAAATACATCCAAGATGGTTTGAGAACAGACACATAAGAACTCCAAAGTTCACAAAATTAAAATGAGTCTGTGTATAATGCCAGCTCTGCCATTTATTAGTTATGTAACTTTGGGAAAATTACTTAAATTCTTTGAGCATCATTTTTCTCATCTATACAATGAGAAAACAAATAATAATACTAGACTCACAGATTGTTGTCAGGATTAAATAATCCATGTAAAAGAGTTAGTTCATAATAAGTACTATAAACATGTTACTGGTATCATTATTATTAAAAAGACTATAATTGTTAAAACTAGTTATCTTTGAATAGAGGCTGAGTATCAGAAGTGGCTTCAAATAATGACTATGCCACCACTGAAAAGGTGACCTGTGTAAACTAAATTACTCTCTGGGATAAAATTTCATTATTGACGGGGCGCCCTGGTGGCTTAGTCGGCTAAGCGTCCGACTTTCGCTCAGGTCGTGATCTCACGGTTCGTGGGTTCGAGCCCCGCGTCGGGCTCTGTGCTGACTGCCAGCTCGGAGCCTGGAGCCTGCTTCAGAGTCTGTGACTCCCTCTCTCTCTGACCCTCCCCTGCTCACGCTGT
>NW_024085229.1:0-1308 GCF_003009895.1 Hyaena hyaena | reverse complement strand
AGCCTGTTTCAGTCTGTGACTCCCTCTCTCTCTGACCCTCCCCTGCTCACGCTGTCTCTCTCTCTCCTAGAAATAAAACATTTAAAAAAAAAAAAAAAGCTAGGAAGCATTCTACTACCTCGAACGTAATGATAAATAGCCCAAGCTTTTCTGAGAGAATGATCGCTGTGTTTTGATGCGTCCAAAACCGCACCATCTCCTTGGCTCTTGTGAACAGCTCCACTCCCAGCCGGACAAGCACAAGGCCTTATAAGTACAACTCGTCTGCATTCCATTGGCATAAATTCCTATCAGACAGCCTTCTCCCTTGCCTGTTTCCCATCCTCAGGCTTTTAAAGAGGTAACTGCCCTTCAAGGAAATTTTTGTTTTGTTGTCTTTCTTGTGTGTTTGTTTTTTTTTGTTTTTTTGCCACTGACAAACACCAAAGGCCCTCTCTGAAAACGTCACTGTCCAGTAACACCTCTGTGGGATCATTCAACCATGGGAATCTTGTGTGACCATATGGTGGTGTTCTCAGAGTGGTCACAAAACTAAGTGCAAGGACAAGAGCAGGAAAAAAAGAAAAAAGAATAAACTTAAATTGACGGTATGACTTTTTGTCAGCTTTCTCTGCTGTTTTGTGGTGTGTGTGCGTGCTTACACATGATGTATACGGATACGCCTTTACTTGGTGGTTATAAGTGCATCTCAGAAGAATGGAAGCTTCACCCTGACAGGTTAAGGTAGACCATGACTCGGACACTCTAGTGCCCCGAAGAGCTCATCCAGAAATCACGTGCTGGCTCTTAACTGATCGTTTTGTTAACGTTAAGATTAGACAGGAAATGTTGGTTTTAGAGAGTCTGGAATTTTAATAAGTCTAAAGGCTCCTGATGGTCTTATTTATTTTATTTGCAGGGTTCCCCAGAGGAATTTCACAGCACACTCCACAGCTAGAAGCAAGCATTTTCTTACTTAGCAAAACAAAGGTTGCTGGACACAGACGGGTCCTTACACCCCGCCTGGTGTATCCGTGGTACGGAGATGTGAGGTTGGGAACAGAGGAAGAAGCACACCACCCTGAGTGCCGGCACATACCGATACTAAAAGGACCAGCAAATAAGATAACCAAGTCGATGCAAAAGTAACTTGGAGCGGGGGAGGTTTGCTGTGCCTTTTGAAATGATGTGAAAAATGGGGCGCCTGGGTGGCTTAGTCGGTTAAGCGTCCGACTTTCGCTTAGGTCATGATCTCACAGTTCATGGGTTCAAGCCCCGTGTCGGGCTCTGTGCTGACTGCCAGCTCAGAGCCTGGAGCCTATTTCAGAG
>NW_024085228.1:0-1308 GCF_003009895.1 Hyaena hyaena | reverse complement strand
TTTTCCGACCAGGATTTACAGCAGGTGCGCCAGGTGTTTCTTAGGGCTTGGCGCTGTGTTGTACCTACTGGCCACGCTCAACCTTCTTTTACAAAAACTTTACAAGGACCCAATGAACCCTATACTGATTTTCTTGCTAGATTGCGGGTGGCTGTTGAGCGGGTTGTTGGACGTGATGAAATCTCTGAGATACTTTTGCAGACACTTGCTTTTGAAAATGCAAACTCGGAATGTAAACGTGTTTTGGGCCCTTTAAAGGGGCAGGGAGCTTTTATAGCTGAATATATTAGAGCTTGTTCTGGAGTGGGAGGAACTGAACATAATGCTGTTGTTTTTGCTACTGCTTTGGCTCAGGCTAGGAAGCCCTCTAAGGGCAGCCATTGTTACCATTGTGGAAAGCCTGGACATATGAAAAAGGATTTCAGAAAACTGAAGGCTAAACAAGGATATACAAAACGAAATAAGCCCCTTGGGCTTTGCCGCCGATGCGGCAAGGGGCTTCATTGGACTAATGAATGTCGTTCTAAAACTGATAAATATGGCAATCCTATTGGCAACCCACATTCGGGAAACTACTTAGCGGGCCCAAGAACAATGCCGGGGACTCAATTGGCTGCGCCTCCCACTCCTCAAGTGACCCCTTTATTTTCCAACAACCCTTAAAAATGGCTACTACATCAGGAATAACCAAACCTTTAATAGTGTCAGATTTACGCTCTGCAACTTCAGGGAGTGCAGCTGCTGATTTGCCTCTCGCTGAAAATGTTCTTTTGTTTCCAGGAGGTGGCATTTATAAATTAAGAACAAATATATTTGGCCCACTGCCTAAAGGCACATTTGGCTTAATATTGGGCTGCAGCAGAGCAGCTTTAAGAGGCCTAACCGTAATTCCTGGAGTTGTGGACTCTGATTTTGTTGGAGAAATTTTAATCATGGTTTCTACTTCTATTACACTTTCACTATTGGCTGGAGAACGTGTAGCACAAATACTTCTTTTATCTTATCTTCCCTTTTCTGCTCTTCCTAATGAAAGGTCAGGAGGTTTTGGAAGTACTGGGCAACATTTATTTTGGGATATGCTTTTTAAGGATTTTTTCCCCGTTCTTTCCTTTACCATACATGGAAGGAATTTTGAAGGGTTTATAGACACAGGGGCAGATGTTTCAGTCATTTCCTCTCAACAGTGGCCCCGGGATTGGAACAAAGAAAAAAGCCCCCTAATGCTGACAGGATTGCAGATGTCTGGAAAAGTGCTTGTCCTTTACAATGCCAGTTCCAAAATGGAAAAACAGCTTTTGTCACTTTTTA
>NW_024085227.1:0-1308 GCF_003009895.1 Hyaena hyaena | reverse complement strand
AAGCCTGGCTAGAGGTTTGTCAATTTTGTTAACTTTTTCAAAAAACCAACTCTTGGTTTCATTGATCTGTTCAATTGTTTCTTTGGTCTCTATGTTGTTTATTTCTGCTCTGATTTTTTACTATTTCTCTTCTTCTACTGGGTTTGGGGTGCTCTTGTTGCTCTGCCTCTAGTTCCTTTAGGTGCACTGTTAGATTTTGCACTTGCGCTTTTTCTAATTTCATGAAATATGCCTGGAATGCAATGTACTTTCCTCTTAGGACTGCCTTTGCCACATCTTATAGAGTTTGGATTGTTGTGTTTTCATTTTCATTTGTTTCCATCTATTTTTAAATTTCTTCTCTAATTGCCTGATAGGCCAATTCATTCTTTAGAAGGGTGTTCTTTAACCTCCATGTTTTTGGAGGTTTTCCAGACTTCTTCCTGTGATTGAATTCAAGTTTCAAAACATTATGATTTGAAAGTGTGCATGGTATGATCTCAATTCTTTTATATTTCTTGAGGGCTGATTTATGTCCCAGTATGTGATCTATCTTGGAAAATGTGCCATGAGCACTTGAGAAGAAAGTGAATTCCCTGGCTTCAGGATGTAGAGTTCTGAATATATCTGTCAGATCCATCTGGTCCAATGTGTCATTCAAGTCTATTGTTTCTTTAGAGATTTTCTGTCTGGTTGATCTATCCATTGCTGTAAGTGGAGTATTAAAGTCCCCTACTATTAGTGCATTCTTATCTATAAGCTTGTTTCTGTTTGTGATTAATTGTTTTTAATATTTAGGTGCTTCCATATTCAGTGCGTAGACATTTGTAATTGTTAGTTCTTCCTGATGGATCGACCCTGTAATTATTATATAATGCCCTTCTTCATCCCTTGTTATTGTCTTTAATTTAAAGTCCAGTTTGTCTGATATAAGTATAGCTACTCTAGCTTTCTTTTCACTTCCTGTAGCATGATATATATTTCTCTATCCCCTTACTTTTAATCTGAAGGTATCTTCCAGTCTAAAATGCGTTTCTTGTAGACAGCATATAGATGGATTTTTTTTTTTATCCATTCTGCTACCCTGTGTCTTTTGATTGGAGCATTCAGCCCATTTACATTCAGTGTTATTATTGAAATATGTGGGTTTAGAGTCATTGTGTCCTTTGTGGGATTCATTCTTGTGGTGGTGTCTCTGGTATCTTGCATTCCTTAAAACACTTCCCTCAGAGAGTCCCCGTCAGGATTTCTTGTAGGGCTGGTTTAGTGGTGACGAATTCTTTTAATTTTTGTTTATTTGGAAAGACTTTTATCTCTCCTTCTATTCTG
>NW_024085226.1:0-1309 GCF_003009895.1 Hyaena hyaena | reverse complement strand
TGTTGGCATGGGGAAGGGCACTTGTTGGGATGAGCACTGGGTGTTATATGGAAACCAACTTGACAATAAACTATATTAAAAATATAAAAAAAAAAAAGAAGCTGCAAAATGGACAATCACTACAGCATAGTTTCTAATATTTAAAACCAAAAATAACTAGAAGATTATCAATACGAGGGGCACCTGGGTGGCACAGTTGGTTAAGCATGTGACTCTTGATTTCAGCTCAGGTCAGGATCTCAGGGTCATGAGACTGAGCCCCATGTGGAGGCTCAATGCTGAGCATGGAACCTGTTTAAGATTCTTTCTCCTCTTTCTGCACCTCCCCTGCTCACTCTCCAAAATAATAATAATAACAAAAAGATTATTAATATGAATTCATCAGATAAATATAATTATGAAATCTCATACAATCCTTAGAAAAACTCAGGGAGACCTTTGTGTAGCATTAACATAGAGCATCACCACAATTCAGCAAATTTTTAAAAAGAAAAAGATTTTAGAACCATTTTTGTTTAAAGTCCCACTTTTGAGGCACCTGGGTGGCTCAGTCAGTTAAGCAACCAACTCTTGGTTTTGGCTCAGGTAATGACTTCACACACTTCATGAGATCAAGCCCCGAGTCAGGATCTGCACTGACAGCACAGAGGCTGCTTGGGATTCTCTCCCTCTCTCTCAAAATAAACCTTAAAAATATTCTTTTAATTTAAAAAAAATTCCATTTACGGGGCACCTGGGTGGCTTGGTCGGTTGAGCGTCCAACTTCAGCTCAGGTCACGATCTCATGGTTCATGGGTTCAAGCCTCACGTTGGGCTCTGTGCTGACAGCTCAGAGCCTGGAGCCTACTTCAGATTGTGTGTCCCTCTCTCTCTGCCCCTTCCCCACTCATGCTCTGTCTCTGTCTCTCAAAGAATAAACAAACATTTTAAAAAATCTTTTAAAAATTCCATTTTTGCTTAAAAATGTTTAATTCTGAATATAAATTACTTTTGAAACTTAAAAACATAATAATTAAAATCTTCAACGTAAGTATCCTACTGCCATTTCTTCAAAAAAAAAAAAAAAATCCATCAAGCTTACCTAAAATAAAAGCAACTGTTGTAAGGAGGCCTGGTACTTCAAGTGCCATCCCTTCGCCAACTGATGGGACACCACCTGGGAGCTGGGCAGCAATACAGAATCGTGGGCCCCGCCCCAGATCTATTCAGCCTCTACACTTTTTTTTTTTTAATGTTTTATTTATTTCTAGGAGAGTGAGAGAGAGACAGCGTGAGCAGGGGAGGGTCAGAGAGAGAGGGAGTCACAGAC
>NW_024085225.1:0-1309 GCF_003009895.1 Hyaena hyaena | reverse complement strand
GCACATCATCTCAAATAGATCATTTCTAAGAGACTCCAGAGTGTCATGAACTGTGCTCAGAACTCCATCTTCTACAGTTTCCTTTCTCTAAGAACTAAGTCGGTCCATGCCCCTCCATCTGATAATTGTGTGGAGCTCATCACAGGATATTCCCCAGATAAAGTTTATCTAGATTACACATGGGGTCTGAGCTTCCAGAGACTGGGACAGGATCAGTGAGCCTTTCGGAGGGGAATATATCGAGACAGGAATAACCTGAAACAGCTAATCAGTCTTCATTGCTCAACCCAAGAAGAATTCTTGGCATTAAAAAAATAATTTTTTCATGACGCTTTAAAGGAGGCATCGACTGATGATAATGTAAACACAATCTCATACTTTGGAAATTGGTATGTAGTACATGAGGAAAGATTTTAAAATTTGAGTAGGTCAGAGTGGATTAGAAAGAATCCTTAAGACATGAAGAAATTGTGAAAATACAGAAGAGAGAAAAAGGTTCTCCATGTATATTTTACACAACCTTCTTTTTCTCAGTTGCAATGAAAGTGGGTTAGTAAGTAAAACATACACTGCAAGCAAATAACAAATAGTGAGAATAGCTAATATTAGTAGAGATTTTGATAGTGAACCAAGCTGTGCTCTGCATTGAAATGCAGCACCATGTGCCTTTTCAGGATTTCTGGTAAGTTTAACTGCAGACCTTCCATTAGTATTTTGTTCAGGTATTATTGACTTTCTCCTCTCTGTAGAATCAAAGCAATATTAGCATACTTCAAGGGATTGTACACATAATGATCCAACAGAGTTCATGGACACTTGAACAACCTAATTATAAAACAGGAAAGGAAGAGCACAATCCCAAATACCAAATTGGTATTTATTTTCTTCTATCTTTACCGACTATTTATCTCTTAAAATTTTTCATCAAAAGCTGCCTGACCTTTTTTATTGTGATCATTATGGTAAACACAAAGAAGTAGTGAATGACTTACCATATTCTTCCTGGAGTTTGCCTTTAAAAGGAAAAATACAAATAATTAGAGACTGAAATAAAAAAATTATGAGAGTTCACTCTGAGAAGGTGATGCAGCTTATTATAGATATAAGTTGGAAACTACATATTTTATGTGTGTAAGCCACGGGTTGTGCTTCTTGATAACAAATAAATATAAGTTTCACCCATATAGAATTTTCTCATAGAGTTTTGAGAACCTGCACCATGACTCAGACAGACCGGAGTCAGTGTTCTCCAACAGAGCCAAGGATGATATTATCTAGAGAACAAATGATCTGTTGGGTGAGTATCCAG
>NW_024085224.1:0-1309 GCF_003009895.1 Hyaena hyaena | reverse complement strand
GCCTGGGTGGCTTAGTCGGTTAAGCGTCCGACTTTCGCTTGGGTCATGATCTCGCGGTTCGTGGGTTCGAGCCCCGCGTCGGGCTCTGTGCTGACTGCCAGCTCAGAGCCTAGAGCCTGTTTCAGTCTGTGATTCCCTCTCTCTCTGACCCTCCCCTGCTCACGCTGTCTCTCTCTCTCTCTCTCCTAGAAATAAATAAAACATTAAAAAATTTTTTTTAAAAAAATGTATTCTTGGATTTGGTTTGCAAGTAGGATTTTTGCATCTCTGTTCATCTGGGAAATGGGCCTGTAGTTCTGTTTTTTAGTGGAGTCTTTCGTTTTGGTATCAGGGTAATGCTGACCTCCTAGAATTAATTTGGATGTTTTCCTTCCATTTCTATTCTTTGGAATGGGAAACATCCAGCTGCCAGAGTTTTACAGTCAGAATTGGAGAAGGCTGGGGATTTACAGCTTTCAGGATGCCTATCTCTAATTAACCCCTCTGTTTTCAATATGAGACTCCAGCCGTTGGCTGGGTTTAGGAACTCCAAGTCCAGAGTACCTCTGCTTTTCAGGAAATAACATGCCAGACTTCTGTCAGTGCAGGAAAGGGCCAGACCCTCAGTACGGTCAGTTTTCAACTGCACGAGGGGATGTGGAAATGAATCTACTTCTTAAACAGTGTTTAAACAAGCCTCGTTATTTTGGTGCCCATCCCACAAAATTCCAGAGTTACCTGTTGCAGTCTTTGAAGATTCTTATGGGTGGGGTGGAAGATGGGGTAATAAATGGGGTTGGTTTTTTGGCTTTTTTCCCACTATGGGTTTAAGATTCCTAGTTTGTGTCTTTTCTGGGTCTGCCAGGTCAATTACTATTCATCCATCTGCTTTTCAGCATTCAAAATGTAGTTGTTGCCTCCTTTCCTGTTCTTCCAATCCTTTTAAGTATCATTTTACAGTTGCTTCAGTGCGGTT
Organism: Hyaena hyaena; assembly: GCF_003009895.1. Classification (NCBI taxonomy): domain Eukaryota; kingdom Metazoa; phylum Chordata; class Mammalia; order Carnivora; family Hyaenidae; genus Hyaena; species Hyaena hyaena. The sequence goes on along the minus strand of NW_024085224.1, from coordinate 354 downwards.
TTGGGAAATGGTGAAGTTACACGTGGAAGTATGTGTTCTGTCTTGAACTATAAATCACTGTGGGCATGGCTGTCTGCCTCCCTGCCTCACTTATCCTTTCTTATCAAGCCATTTCCCCTAAACCACTCCAGACTCAGTGTGTCTCATCAAGCTCTCTGATCCATCCTCTAATCTTTCTCTCTGATCTATGCCCTTTCAGGTCTCAGCTCCTGGACTCCCAGACTACCTACTCCAAACCAACTTTTTTTTTTTTAATGTTTTTTTATTTATTTCTAGGAGAGAGAGACAGCGTGAGCAGGGGAAGGTCAGAGAGAGAGGGAGTCACAGACTGAAACAGGCTCCAGGCTCTGAGCT
>NW_024085223.1:0-1309 GCF_003009895.1 Hyaena hyaena | reverse complement strand
ACAGGAGACAGGGGACCAGCATCAGCAAAGTCAACCCAGCTATGGTTGTCACATTTAGAGATAGTCTCAACCTCAATGCTGTGCCTACTGGGGGCTCACATCACCAAGATGCATGCTCTTTTAACTGATTTCCCATATTTTACCCCAGCTGCAGCCTTATTGCTCCATATTTATTTGTCAATTTACTTGTCTATATCCACCACCTCACCATCACCCCGATCATAAATTCTTTAGCATTTGGTTCCACATCTCATTCAACATTTTGCTCCCAATATGTAACAATTGTTACAGGTACTCCCAAGGTACATAAAAAATGTCCAGGAAATATGTGGTAAATAAGCAAATGAATCCATAGATGAAGGACTACAGGAAGGTGGGCACATTTCATATCACAGATTCCCACCTTTTAGTCCCAACTAGTGGCATTACAAGGCTGAGGGCAATACGAGCAATTTACCTGGGGAGAAGGAAATAAGAGTTTGAATTAAGCCAACTAAAATTCTGACTGGTTTTTATTATCACCCTCCCCTGGCAGGTCTAAACATTGTCAGTGTAAATATTCAGTGGGGAGCAAAGGGGCATTGTCTATTAGCCCTAAATTCTAAACAAATGCTTGGTTACTACCAAGTTTTAATCATGTATATAAATTCCGATTTGCACCTTTTTACTGCACAAAAAAGTTGTTTATATCCATATTTGGCAATTTTAATTTTTTGCTCTTTGGTTTCATGTCTACTTACCTCTGTATGGAAGTTAATTCAGAGAACACCCAGGAATACAGCCAGCATCTGTAACTGACACACAGATGCAGCGACTCCTGCTTCCTTTCAGGGTAAGTTTATAAAGGTTCAGAATCTTTCAAGCTCGCTTCAGGTCCAATTTGTATCCCTGTTGTTTATGAATATTCCTGTGTTTCAACAGTACTGGATTCAGAACAAACAATGATAGCACAGTAATTGTAAGAACAAAGATGCAAACTTTGAGTTTCTTCAATTGTGTCATTCTATGTGACGTCTCGGGGTTTTGTATTCAGAATTCAGTGAAATATAAAGAAGTGCAAATAGGGGCATCTGAGTGGCTCAGTAGGTTAAGCATCCAACTGCAGCTTAGGTCATGAGCTCACAGTTTATGGGTTCAAGCCCCACATCAGGCTCTGCGCTAACCGCCCAGAGCCTGGAGCCTGATTCAGATCCTGTGTCTCCCTCCCTCTCTGCCCCTCTCTTGCTCATGCTTTCTCTCTCAAGAAATAAGTAGACATTTTAAAACATTTAAAGAGGTGTAAATAGCAAGGTATAAAATTTTTGTTTAG
>NW_024085222.1:0-1309 GCF_003009895.1 Hyaena hyaena | reverse complement strand
GGTTCGAGCCCCGCGTCGGGCTCTGTGCTGACTGCCAGCTCAGAGCCTGGAGCCTGTTTCAGTCTGTGACTCCCTCTCTCTCTTACCCTCCCCTGCTCACGCTGTCTCTCTCTCTCTCCTAGAAATAAAAAAAAAAAAAATTTAAAAAAAAAAATAAAATAAATAAAAAAAAATGATCACAATGAATAAATGTACAGCACAGAACCTTAAGTGTTTTTGTGTTATTACCCTAAATAACAACAAATAAAATAAAACTCGATGCATATATGCAAGTTACAGGATTCTTCAAAAGACTTTTTTTTTATGGGAAGGCTGTTGGTGCTTAGTTTCAAACAACAAAAAAACAAACAAACAAAAAAACCAACTAGACTGTGGGTGCTATTTGATAAGATTGGAGGCACCTCATGTTGACTATCCAAACACCATCATTTCTTTGTTTTAATGGTTACCAATGTAGAAAAGCCAGTCCATAGAGATACAGTATTGTAAGCAAAGTTAATCTTCTATAGCTCATTTTACAAGGTCAAGATAATTTTCTCTCAAAGACATCAGAATTCTCCAGAGCTTTTTTTTAAATAGTAATTCTAAGGTGTCATTATTATTGTTATTGTTATTATGATGATTTATTATTTATTTGCTTTGGCAGTAACATTGTTGGGTGTTTTTCATGGAGGTTTAATTGCCATATAACACTATATTAGTTTCAGGCGGACAACATAATGATGCGATATTTCTATCTATTGCAAAATAATCACTACAGTAAGTCTAGCTACCATCCTCACCATATAGTTTCAATTTTTCTTCTTATAATGAGAGCTCTTAAGACTTACTCTCCTAGCAACTTTCAAATGGACTCTCTTAGAACTTTCTGACTTGAACTCCAGTTGTGAAAATATTCAACTTCATCATTTGATCTGGAGGCAGGAAGATCATGGGCATGTGTAATTTAGCAGCAGGTTAACAACTACATCAATTTCAAAGATGTGAGGAGCATAAAAGACATTTCACATTATTTGTAACAACTATAATGGGATATAAAAATATCCGTGAGATTCATGTATAGCAGAGTTAACGAGTACTGCTAATACTACCCTGGTTGCCTGAATGCCTAATTGAAAGAAATGTTCCATTTCAGTTACATGGCATAAAGTACAGATTTAAAGTTTTTTTTTTTTTTTTTTTTTTTTTTTTTTTTTTTTTTTTTTTTTTTTTTTTAACTCCCAGGTTAAGAATTCCTGTTCTAATGGACCGTCATAGTCCATTGCAACAGGAAGGGGAAACAAAGGCAGGGTCCAGAAACATTTCAGAC
>NW_024085221.1:0-1309 GCF_003009895.1 Hyaena hyaena | reverse complement strand
GCTAATTTCCCAGTTCTTAGTTCCTTGCCTTCCCTCTCGATTTCCAGCCAGCCAGGAGCGCCGACGTCCGTTGACCGCGCGGCTCTTTCAGAGGCCCCAGGCGCCCGGGAGCTACAATGGCGGCAGGCGTGCCACCACTCTGAAGTCCAGCCTCCAAGAGCCAGCACAAAGAAGCAGTTTGTATCTCAGCCCCCCGGGACCAGTTGGTGCAAGGGGACCTGGTGTGCAGGTATTTGGCAAGTACGGTCTTTCTATGCACCAAGCAGAGGTTTTTCTCCCCCGAGTGGAGGTTCTTCTGTTTCGGACTCTCTCCTTTTCCCCTCTCACTCCCCGTAGAAGGTAGAGGGGGATCGCCTCCCACCCTGGAGTCTCCGATCCCGGCCTGATTTTATCTTCCCCGTTTTGCACTCACAGTAGAAGGCTTTCTCAGTAGACTCTGCGTCCTTTTTCTCCCAATCTCTCAGGTTTTGTAAGGTTTCCAATGGCTTCAGATCTTTTCTCTGTGATGTATGGGCGCGAGTGCAAGTACGGAGCTCCTGACTTCTCCGCCATCTTGCCCTCTCTCCTGAAAAAAGCTTCTTATCCCTTCTGCCTGTTCATTCTATTTCCAATTTTCCCTCATCCTCGCCCAGTCTTCTCTCTCCTCTATGCTCTTCAACCAGCACTTCATACACACGGCTATTTAACTGTAGCTGGGAAATCTGGTTATATGCTATAAACCATTCTTTGTCCATCGGTTTTCTTCTTTTTTCCTTTTCTTTTCTCCTTTTTGACCCTTTTATGTATTTTAAACTCTCTATTATTTGCTCTCCCTCCTCCGTCTTTTCTCTTAACTTTTTCGTTTTCCTTCTCAGTTTGCATGTTAGTTGAATTAGTCTCTGCATTTGTGTGTTCCTGCTCCATGTGTGTTTGTCTGTTTTCTTTTCCAGGGCTACCTCAAGAAAGAAGCCAGAGTACACAAGGTGAAGAGTCCCAAATATCACTACGAATAGGAAAATAAAATAATCAAGGTCACAAAAAGAGAGACCAAGAGATACCATTCAAAAAACGTTCTCTGAAAGGATAGGCCTTGGACAGTCAAAGAGGCTTCTTGGATACAGCAGCGCTCATAGGTGCAGAGAGCAGAACCGGTCTTTAAACTAACAAGAGCCAGAAAGGTAACTAAAATGACGAATGAAAGAGCTCTCCTCCAAAGAAACTCCAAGAAAAGATGACAGCAAATGAACTGCTCAAAACAGATATCAGCAGCATAACTGAACAAGATTTTAGAATAATAATGGTAAAATTAATAGCTGGGCTTGAAAAAAAC
>NW_024085220.1:0-1309 GCF_003009895.1 Hyaena hyaena | reverse complement strand
ATCACATTGATTGATTTGCGAATGTTGAACCAGCCCTGTAACCCAGGAATGAATCCCTCTTGATCTTGGTGCATGATTCTTTTTATGTGCTGCTGGATTCGATTTGCAAGGATCTTGGTGAGGATTTTTGCTTCCGTATTCATCAAGGATATTGGCCTGTAGTTCTTTTTTTTTTGCTGGATCTCTGTCTGGCTTGGGAATCAGAGTGATGCTGGCTTCATAAAATGAATCCGGGAGTTTTCCTTCGATTTCTATTTTTTGGAAAAGCTTGAGAAGAATTGGGATTCCTTCTGTTTTCAATGTCTGGTAGAATTCCCCAGGGGAGCCATCAGGTCCAGGGCTCTTATTTGTTGGGAGGTTTTGGGTAACTGATTCGATTTCTTCACTCGTTATGGGTCTGTTCAGATTTTCTATTTCTTCCCTGGTGAGTTTTGGTAGTGAATGTGTGTTTAGGAATGTGTCCGTTTCGTCTAAGTTGTCCAATTTGTTGGCCTCTAATTTTTCATAGGATTCCCTGATCATTGCTTGTATTTCTGAGGGGTTGGTTGTAATAAGTCCATTTTCGTTCATGATTTTTCTCTATTTGGGTGCTCTCTGTTTTGTTTTTGAGAAACCAGGCTAGAGGTTTGTCAATTTTGTTTATTTTTTCAAATACCAACTCTTGGTTTCATTGGTCTGTCAATTGTTTCTTTGGTCTCTATGTTGTTTATTTCTGCTCTGATTTTTACTATTTCTCTTCTTCTACTGGGTTAGGGAGTTCTTGTTGCTCTGCCTCTAGTTCCTTTAGGTGAGCTGTTAGATTTTGGACTTGCGCTTTTTCTAATTCTTGAAATGGGCCTTGAGTGCAATGTACTTTCCTCTTAGGACCGCCTTTACGGCATCCCATAGATTTTGGATTGTTGTGTTTTCATTTTCATTTGTTTCGTATATTTTAAAATGTCTTCTGTAATTGCCTGATTAGCCCATTCATTCTTTAGTAGGGTGTTCTTTAACCTCCATGTTTTTGGAGGTTTTCCAGACTTCTTCCTGTGATTGATTTCAAGTTTCAAAACATTATGATCTGAGAGTGTGCATGGTATGATCTCAATTCTTTTATAGTTATTGAGGGCTGTTTTATGTCCCAGTATGTGATCTGTCTTGGAGAATGTGCCATGCGCACTTGAGAAGAACGTAAATTCCCTGGCCTCAGGATGCAGAGTTCTAAATATATCTGGCATATCCATCTGGTCCAATGTGTCTTTCAAGTCCATTATTTCTTTAGTGATTTTCTGTCTGGTTGACCTATCCATTGCTGGAAACGGAGTATTAA